>NC_057795.1:598201322-598229661 GCF_018294505.1 Triticum aestivum | reverse complement strand
TGCCTTGGGGGGCAAGGCACCCTCTTGGCCACCGCCCCCCCTTGGAGATTCAATCTCCTAGGGCCGGCGCCCCCCCCCCCAAGGGTCCCTATATAAAGAGGGGGGAGGGCAGCCGCGCCCTTGCACTTGGCACCTCCCTTCCCCCTTGCTACACCTCTCCCTCCCGCAGACGCTTGGCGAAGCCCTGCCGGGATCCCTGCTGCATCCACCACCACGCCGTCGTGCTGCTGGATCTTCATCAACCTCTCCTTCCCCCTTGCTGGATCAAGAAGGAGGAGACGTCTCCCTGACCGTACATGTGTTGAACGCGGAGGTGCCGTCCGTTCGGCGCTAAGGATCTCCGGTGATTTGGATCACGACGAGTACGACTCCCTCAACCCCGTTCCCTTGAATGCTTCCGCTCGATCTACAAGGGTATGTAGACGCACTCCTCTCTCTCTCGTTGCTAGATGAACTCATATATTGATCTTGGTGAAACCGTAGGAAAAATTTTATTTTCTGCAACGTTCCCCAACAGTCAGGGCAAACGACACTTGGTTACAATGCATGTGTTCGCTGTGACAGGACTCCGTTGTCATATGCAATACTTAGCAAGATCTATTACATTGGACACAGCCATTTCCTTGCCAAGGACAAGCCGCATCCTAGAAAATACCGAAGACATGTGTTCGATGCAAAGCATGAAAACCGTGATGCGCCAAAGAGGCTCACCGCCGATGAGTTGCAAGTGGAATTAGAGAAGGTCGGGCATATTACACCAGGAAACCATCCTGGTAATGGTAGCGGGAAAAGGAAGCGTGGCAGGGTAGAAGAGAGATTATTGTTTGCCCGCAGGTCCACTTTGTGGGACTTGGAGTATTGGAAAGATTTGGATCTGTGGCATAATCTTGATGTGATGCACATCGAGAAAAGTATATGTGATAGCATTATCGACACACTTCTTAACATTGAAGGCAAGTAGAAATATACCTTAAAATCTAGGATTGATTTGACAAACCTGGGTATCAGAAAGGATTTGCAGGTGCAAGATGAAGGTAAACCACGGGATATGGCACCAGCTGTGTATGTCTTGGACAAGGTAAAAAGAAAAGAATTCTGTGAGGTCCTGTCACGTGTGGGATTCCCACATGGATTTGCTTCCAACCCTGAAATGAGAGTCGGTGCAGATGGAAACAAGGTACAAGGGTTGAAAACTCATGACTGCCACGTCCTACTTCAAAGGATTTTACCTGTTATCCTTAGAGGATTGGGCCGCCCTGACTTATACAGAGCAATTGCAGAGTTGGGACAATTCTCTTTAGGGAACTCTGCAGTAGAAATATCAGGATAGATGCTTTGGAGCGTCTTAGAGACAAGATACCAACTATCCTATGCGACCTTGAGAAGATATATCCTCCAGCCTTCTTTGATGTGATGGTGCATTTGGCTGTTCATCTACCTGATGAGGCACTACTTAGAGGTCCAGTACAGTATGGCTGGATGTACCCTATTGAAAGGCGACTAGGCACTTTCAAGGGCTATGTTAGGAACAGAGCTAGACCCGAGGGTTCCATTGCAGAGGCCTACATTGCTACAGAAGCGTTGACATTCTGCTCAAAATACATTGAAACAGCTGATCAGCTTAGCAAAGAGGTGGGTGAAGACAATCCCGGGCTCAATGTTTTTGATTATTCTGTTCGAGTTACAGGGAAGAGTCGACAAGAGGACAAACCTAAAGATTTGGACAAAATGGTTTGGTATGTGTTGAATAACTGTCCTGAGATACTACCTTATATCAATTAAGTGTAGTACTGCAGCTTATACATCGTAATCTACTAAACTTGCAGCACATTCTTATATATTTAGATGTTTGACGCAATCACTATGTTGTGTAGCATCTACAAAGAGGAGTTACTGCCGCAAAATCCAAGAAACATTGACAAACTGGTTATGGCAGGATTTGCGAAATGGTTCCAGAACCATGTAAGCTTTTGAAGTGCACTGTCAGTTTTTTTTAATATATTGAGTACATAAGATGATCAACTTGTCTATTTTCTAACCATAGGTTAAGAAGATGCGGGAGGATGGGCAGGTAGTTGATGGTGCCCTTTACTCACTAGCAATGGGTCCTGATACTCGGGTAAGACATTATGAATCTTGCGTTGTTGGAGATGTACGCTACAACACCCTTGCACGAGACAAAGGCAGGAACACACAAAATAGTGCCATCATGAGCACGGATACGTATGACAAAGAGACAACTGAAATGTATGCTAACATAACATACATTGTTCAGTTGCAGTATATCTCTAGTTTCGAGGATCATCGGTGTGTGGTTCTGTTGTGTTGTCATTGGTATAACCTGTTTTCCAGGATCGCAAAACCTAGAGCTGATGATTATTTCAAATCCATCAATGTCAAGGCGGCGTACCAGACCAACGAGCCTTTTATTTTGGCAAATCAAGCAACACAGATATTTTTCTTGGAAGACACATTTGCACGTAGCGATGACTAGAGAGTATTGCAAAGGTTTGAGTAGAGGAATTCGTTTAATGAAGTTGCACAACAAGATGATGCTTACACTGCTCCTGATGTACAAGATAACACAGATGTTCCTAATATCTTTGAGAACCATCACGTCAATGATGCCGGCGAAAAGATTGCCTGTCGTGCTATGGACATACAAGAGTTGATCAAGAAGAAGCCAACGTTCGAGGACATTGAGGACAAAGTAGATGATGACACCGTGGGGAATTACGATTCAGACTGATACACATGGCGAAGATGTTGACGCTGCTGCTGCGGATGATGATTACATTGCTTTTGTTGTATTTGCCTCTCAGAAGACGTTTTTTTATCTACTATGTGAAATTGTGTTTGCTATGACAACTGAAACCTGATGAACATGTCGTTTAGTATTTTGCTGTGAGAACATCACTTGTCATGTATTCTGATTTGTGTTTGGTGATTGTATGACAACTAAAACATGATGACATTGTTGTTTAGTTGTACTCATATTTGGCTGTGAAACTTGAATTTGATGACATAGTTTGCTGTTGGACTGCAATTTGCTCAACGTCTTCAAATGAGAACAAAGCTGACCCGAGAGGGCCTCTGCTATTTATTTATTTATATGAGCAAAAGAGGGCCCAGCCTGCTACACAGGTTTCATTCATTACTAGTTTCAGCAAAGTGCTCATGTCGTAGCCACTGAATACATCATGAGTGCTACATACACTCCAAATAAAGAGACAATCATCCTAAAGAGCACATCGATTTTGCCGATTATCTTCACAAGCTCTTTCATCTCCTCATTGCTGTCAAGGCCGTTCAGCAGCTATTGCTTGGCCATGATCAGAGGAACTGCATCTTTAACCTTCTACTCTGCATCTTCCTCTTCTGTCGTTCCTTCAGTTACTTGTCCAACACCCCAACCTGCTGGTATTGGAATTCCTTGGCTAACCAAATAATCAGCGGATTTGCATTCCCCCACATCAGCAACTTCCCAGAAATACAAATCACATGAATCTCCCCTTTTCTGCATGAATCAAATTGGAAGATCATCAACCAAACTATTAAAAAAATCAGCAACTGAAAGCAGCAGAACAACACTTAAACATATTATTACACCATGATTCGGGCATTTGTAGAAGACTCGGCCAGGGTTGCGGATTGTGGTTGAGATGCGACGGATGACTCTGCATGATTTGCAGCAGTGGCACCACACCAACGGCAGCAGGTTGCGATGAGCAATCGGCTACGGTGCGCGTGCCGGCGGGGGTGTGATGAGACCCACAGGCGATGGTACGGGTGGCGACTTGGCGCATATCTGGTTGTTGACTGCTGAAGAGCAGGTGGACGAGCACCATCGGACATGGTTGCTGCGGCCAGAGCTTCTGATGCTAGGCAGAGTAAGTAGAGAAGAGGAGAAGCGAATGTTGGATATGTCAGTTTCATTACTTGCAGAGTAGCATAGCACCATATATAGTCATAGTCTAGGTTTGGATTCAAACCAGCTACAGGATCACGTCTTTCTTTTTTCTAAAACTCGGCAACGTCTCTTTACTGGTACACTAGCTTGTTCTGTACGCCTTCCCAAGTCTTTGATTTTCTTTCCCTTTTTTGTGAGGAAGGAAGGAGGACAAAATTGAGAGTTCCTGGGACTCGAACCCAAGACCTCTCGGTTGAAAACCAAGGGTGCTAGTCACTTATGTGGAGAACGTTCCCTGTGAGGAGGACGGCAGACGAATGCACTTTCCTCGCAGTTTTCTTCCTATATATAAAAAAGTATGCTACTTGGTGTCCGCTTAGTCAACAAACGATTGTGACAACCTTGATCGTTGAATTGACATTCAACCTCTGTCGCGTTTCTTCAGTCTCTTCTTCCTCGAGCCGCCAAAGCCAAACCAACGCCGGCGGGACCGCCTACTCCTGCCTCCCACGGCTGGTTGTGATCTTCCCCGGCTCCTGTTCATTCCCGTCCGAGGCATCACCATCGTCCTCTGCCTTGGTTCGCTCGCCGCGGCGCCGCCCTCCGGTGTTGTCAACATAGTCAACAACCGAGAGGAATAAGGAGATGACTGTACATGGTGAGGATGACAGTAGGGACCCAGCAGCGTGTGTAGTAATTTTGTTTTTTCGGGGTGGAGAAGGGTATCAATTGGGTTGTGCGGGACCCATGGCCCGTCTAGCCCAGGCTTTTATTTCATATGTTTAGCACATGACCAGCCCAATTTGTTTTTTTTCCTTTCTGAAAAATGGCTAGCCAGCTATTTTGTTTTTTGCAGAATAACCAACATAGGCCTACTTGCTTTTCTACACCCTGCTGGGACGGAAATCTTTCAAGACGAGGAGGGATGCATTTTTCCCAGAAAATCGGCTATAAGTAATAAGAAATGGGATATAAGTAATAAGAAATGGGCTATGAGTAATAATAAATGGGCTGTAAAATGAAAAAATACAACAAACAGGCAATTAGTTCCAAAATATTGTTTTCCTTCGGATTTTGATATTTTAAATTTCATTGTTTTTGTGCGGGTAAATTTTCATTGAATTTAAATTAAGGTATATTTAGATTTAAAATTAATTTGAATCTAGCTAGAAATTCGGGTTGTATGCTGTTTGGGACAGATTTGGAGGCTGACTTGTGGGTCTACTAGGTTGACGTGTACTTTGGCTTTGTCAACTTAGTCCACAAATGATTCTAGCAGCAGTGACCGTTGGATGTTAATCCAACGGTCGTGCTGCTTCTTCAATATCTGATCTTCCAAGGACTGTGAGGCTGTTGCCTTGCAGTATATAGTCAAAAAATATCTGATCTTCTTGCTCCAGCCGCCCAAACTAGCTCCGGTGGGACTACCTGCTCCCGCCTCCCATGGCCGGCTGTGCTGCCGCACAGGCTGCACCGCCCCACCCTACTTCATTGGCACCCACACCTCCTGTTATTTTCCGGTGATGGCAGCCGGACTAGTAAATCCTCGTACTCCCCACTGCGTGGGCAACCATTGCCAAGTCTTCCCCGGCTCCGTTTCATTCCCTTCCTAGGCCTCGCTGTCGTCCACCGCCATGGTGCTCTCGGCGTGGCCTGGTCAACGTGGTCAACGAACGACATCCATCGGCCGTGGACTCTACGCGCAAAAGAATGATTCCTCCACCTAACAGCTGGGACCCACCAGAAGGGCCTCTGTATTTCGTGAAAAAACATTCCCCCGCTGACCTATCAGACCCACTAGCTATATCTTCGCACGTAAGGAAGTGCCTCCTTATTACGCACAAAAATATGAATACCCCCTGCTAGCTGGGACCCACCATAGTGGGTGGATGACTTGTGGGCCAACTAAGTTGACGGGGACGGAGGGCTTTGTCAACTTAGTCAATATGAATGATTCTAGCTCCAGTGACCGTACGATGTCCATCCAACGGCGGCCGTAGTGCTTCTTCAACCTCTGGTCTTCTTGCTCCAGCCGCCCAAAGCAGTGCCGGTCGTGCCGCATGCTCCTGCCTCCCGTGGCCGGCTGTGCTGCCGCGGAGGCCTCACCGCCCCCTACTATTCCCACCACTGTCCAGGCCCTGCAGCAACGGCAGCCTTACACCATAGCCGAACCAGTGAACCCTCATACTCCTTCCGTGCAGGCTTCCACTGCCGCGTCTTCCCCGGCTCTGCTTCGTCCCCTTCCTAGGCCTCGCTGTCGTCCACCGCCTGGTGCTCTCGGCGCGGCCTGGTCAATGTGGTCAAGGAACAACTTCCATCAGACGTGGACTGTACATGGAGAGGCTGACAGCTGGGTCCACGGCCGCAGCAAGGAAGTGCCTCCTTATTACGCGGAAAATAATGATTCCTCCACCTGACAGCTGGGACCCACCGGACGAGCCACTGTATTTCGTAGAAAAAAAATCCCCCTGACTGCTGGGACCCACCAGCTTCATCTTCGCACGCAAGGAAATGCACCCGGGCAAAAACATGATTCGCCCCCCTGACTGCTGGGACCCACCAGCTACACCTTCGCACGCAAGGAAGTGCGTCCGGGCAAAAAAACGATTCGCCCCCTGACTACTGGGACCCACCGGCTACATCTTCGCATGCAAGGAAGTGCATCCGGGCAAAAAAACGATTCGCCCCCCTGACTGCTGGGACCCACCAGCTACATCTTCGCACGCAAGGAAGTGCCTGACAGTCGAGACCCACCTGGTTGAAGCGTACGTAGCGTTGTCATTCTGGTCAAGAATGTGTACGTACATATATACTGGTCGATGTAGAGGCGCGCACGTGTCGTAGTAGAGGCGCGTACGTGTCATAGTAGAGGCGCGCACGTAGCATGTACACGCACATACAGCGGCTAGTGTGCAAGAAAGAAAATACGGCCACGTATGTGTACATACGGGCAGGGTCTCGAACGCCTACTCGCGCATACGTACGGCGAGGGCTCGTGTACATGGCTAGGTCAGAACGGAGAAACAGCGTCGTCGTCATGTTCATGGGGAGGCAACGGAATGCGTCGTGTTCATGGGGAGGCAACGGAATGCATCGTGTTCATCGGGAGGCAACGGAACGCGTGGGAGCCAACCGGCTGGGTCGGAATGAAATGCGTGGTCGTGTTCATCGGGAGGGCTTGGATGGAACACGCGATGGAAACGAGGCCTGGCGTACCACACAACAGAGGAAACAGACCTCCTACGTTCAGAACGGGGTCCTGTTGATCGGGAGGGGTGTGGCGTACCGCAAAACGGAGGAAACGGACCTCCTACAGTCGAAACGGGGGTCATGTTGATCGGGAGGGGTGTGGCATACCGCAAAACGGAGGAAACGGACCTCCTACGGTCGAAACGGGGGTCCTCTTGATCGGGAGGGGTGTGGCGTACCGCAAAACAGATGAAACGGACTTTGTGTTGGAGCGCTACGGTCGAAACGGGGGTCCTGTTCATCGGGAGGGGTGTGGCGTACCGCAAAACGGGACTCCACGGGATACTGTTCATCTCCACCTTCGACCTCCTCCAGCCTCCATAGGCTACCGTTGACCTCCTCCAGCCTCCACGGGCTCCTGTTCATCCAGCCTCCACCGCTCGCTACTCCACCGGCTACTGTTCAACCACCCCTCCACGGGCACCCCTCCACCATCTACTGTTCATCCAGCCCTCCACACCACGGGGTCCTGTTCAACCACCCCTCCACGGGCACCCCTCCACCGTCTACTGTTCATCCGGCCCTCCACACCACGGGGTCTTGTTCATCCAGAGGCAACGCCACCGCTCACTGTTCATCCAACCCCCCCCCCACACTCACTATTCATCCAATCGATCGGCTTCAGTTAACAGCAGTAGCGAAGGAATCGCTCGATCGAGTTCAGTTAACAGCCATCGATCGACCGCTCGGGTTTAGTAACGCGTAGCCTGCAGTGCAATCGCTCGGATTCAGTTAGAGCTCAACGCCTCGCTCAGGTTCAGTTAGAGCCAACGCCTCGCACACACGTGCGTACCTTACAAGAGAAACGCATATCGCACGGCCCCCGACCTCTCATCGTAACCGGGAACTCCCCGAAATTTTCCTCCCCTTGCTTCTACCATGGTTTTTTCCGTCATGGACGGCCCAAAGAATGTCATGCAGCTGCGTCTCCGGCCCGCCCAGGACGAAAAGCCCATTTTCTGTCATGATTTTTTGTCATAGAAGTAGGAGCCCACCACATCTATGATGATACCAGGTTTTGTCACAATTATCGTCATAGAAGTGTCATATGTATGACAGAAAAAAAATCATTCGGCCCAAAATGTCACGGATGTGTCTTTTTTTGTAGTGCATGGAACAATCAAAAATTATAGATACGTTGGAGACGTATCACTGCACGTCTGCGTCTTTGTCTCCGTTGTGTCGTATCCTTGAAGGGTATAGCACGATGGTCATCTGTAAAAAAAAAGAAAAACCCAGGTGAAAGAATCTGGTGTGACCATGCGCAAAGTCAATTTATCTTAATGAACTGTGAAAATGCAATCTCTTGAGTGTAAATAGGGTCAAGCCGAACCATGGACCTTTTACATGCGGGCAGCCGCCGCGCCACATATGGGGGCATAGCCGCTAATCAAGCTCAGGTTTATCTGAGCTGCTGCAACTAGGTGTGTGCCAAACACGTCTAGTCGTGTCCATGGTCTCGGAGACCGATGAGTTGCTCGGGTTGGAAAGGCTATTCCATGATTCGGCTGCTAGAGCCGCCTCGTATTCTTCCGTACGAAGAGAACGCTCTGTTTTTCCGCTTCTTGTGATAACGCCACATGGACCGGGCATCTTGAGTTTGAGATAAGCGTAATGCAGGACTGCATTGAAACGAGCGAAGGCCGTTCTTCCGAGTAGTGCATGATAGCCGCTTCGAAACGGGGCAATGTCAGAGATTAGTTCTTCGCTTCAAAAGTTATCGAGAGAACCGAATACAACCTCCAATGTTAAAGAGCCCGTGCAGCAGGCCTCTACACCTAGTATTACTCCTTTAAAGGTAGTACTACTTTGGCTGATTCTTGACGGGTCTATCCCCATCTTGCGGACAGTATCCTGATATATCAGATTAAGACTACTGCCGCCGTCCATGAGGACTCGGGTGAGATGGTATCCGTCTATTATTGGGTCGAGCACCAAGGCAGCCGAACCCCCATGACGGATACTAGTCGGATGATCCCTGCGATTGAAAGTGATCGGGCAGGCCGACCATGGGTTGATTTTGGGGGTGACGGGCTCTACAACATATACGTCTCGGAGTGCATGTTTGTGCTTCCTCTTTGGGATGTGGGTGACATAAATCATGTTCACTGTTTTGACCTCCAGTGGAAATTTTTTCTGTCCCCCAGTATTTGGCTCCAGGTTTGTCCTCATCTTCACTTAGCGGCTCCTTCCCTTTGTGTTCGGCATTTAGCTTGCCGGCCTGCTTGAAGACCCAGCATTCTCTGTTGGTGTGATACGCAGGTTTCTCGGGGGTGCCATGAATCTGACAAGACCTGTCTAGAATTTTATTTAGGCTAGACGGACCATCTCTGTTGCCTTTAAATGGCTTTTTCCGTTGACCGGGTCTAGAGCCCCTGAATCCGGTGTTTACCGCTGTATTGTCTGGGTTGTATTCATTATTTCGACGTTTGTTTTTATTGCGTGGTGGTTTTCCATTGCCATCCCTGATTTCGGATGTGCCTAGATCGCTGGTGCTGCTGTGGGCCAACCAACTGTCCTCGCCCGCGCAAAAGAGGGTCATAAGAGTTGTTAGGGCTGCCATTGTCCTTGGCTTTTCCTGGCCGAGGTGTCTGGCAAGCCATTAGTCCCGGACACTGTGTTTGAAAGCTGCTAGGGCTTCGGCATCCGGGCAGTCGACGATTTGGTTCTTCTTGGTCAGAAATATGTTCCAAAGCTTACGGGATGACTCTCCGGGTTGTTGGGTTATGTGACTTAAATCGTCTGCATCCAAAGGTCGGACATAGGTCCCTTGAAAATTAGCCCTGAAAACGTCCTCGAGTTCCTCCCAGCTTCCAATGGAATTTTTGGGGAGGCTTTTCAACCAGTGCCGAGCTGGTCCTTTCAACTTGAGGGGCAGGTATTTGGTGGCATGGAGATCGTCTCCGCGAGCCACATGGATGTGAAGAATAAAGTCCTCAATCCAGACCGCAGGGTCTGTCATTCCATTGTATGCCTCGATGTTTACGAGTTTAAACCCCTCTAGAAATTCATGATCCAGCACCTCATCGGTGAAGCACAGGGGGTGTGCGACACCCGTGTACTTGGCTGTGTAGTGGCATGGGTACGACGACTGTAGTATTCGGTGTTGATTATGAGTTGGTAGTCAATCAGTATACTTGATTTGGTGGTCTTGATCCTGCATAGGAACACGTTTCCTAGATCCATAGATGGACCTGGTTATGCCAGCTCTTTTGTCCAGGTGCTCTCGTAGATCGTGTTTCTGGTACTTGTCTACGACCTCCCTTCCTTTATGGGGTGCTGATTTGTGTGCGGCGTTATTAGCCGCTTTGTCTCAGCCACAAGGTGGCCGGTCTGGCAGATCGGTCGTATTGTTTTTAGGCAGAATGGGCACGATAGCCTCGTCGTTGAATTCGGGCAGCAGCTTACGTTTTGGGTAGCTCTTTGTCTGGCGATCACCACCATATCTTTCCTCAGTGTCGAGCACTTTGTTCCATCTGTGGTTGAGCGTACCCTGCGCGGCATTAAGCCATTGCTTCTGCTTCTTCAAGCTCCTCGCAGTGGCAATAAGTCTTGTGGAGGTGCTCTTGTTCCAAGTGTTTTTCCGGGATGATGTGTGCATCGTCATCCGGACTGTTCTCCTCTTCGGAGACAGGTTTATAAGTTTTGTCTTCGGCGTCGTTGTGATCGGACAGCGGCCCCGGACTGTGTTCGATGTCTCCTTGCTCGTCCTGCTACATCGCTGGGTCTGCGAGGTCTTCGTTGTCTTCGGCATCGTCCGGGGTGTTATTCTTTCTTGTTTCGGTATCGCTGTTTTTGCTATGGCGAGGTTTAGAGCGGCGGCTCTGACGTCGGCGCTTCGGCTGCTTCTCAGGAGGATTATCCTCCATTGCATCCTTTTGATCCTCACCATTGTTTTCTTTGGGTGTGTCCACCATATATATGTCGTACGATGAGGTGGTTGTCCAGTGCCCTGTGGGCGGTGGTTCCTGTTCTTCTCTGGCATTGTCGTCCATAATGTCAATGTCTTCGAAGTCGAAATCAAGCATATCGGTTAAGTCGTCGACCATCGCTATTAAGTGGGTGGTGGGTGGGTAACGAATTCCTTCGTCGTTCGCTTCCCACTCAAGCAGGACATAGTTTGGCCAAGAGTCTCCTGACAAGGAGAGATATTTTAATGAGTTTAGCATGTCTCCCAAGGGCGTGTGTTGAAAGATGTCCGCGGAGCTGAACTCCCAGATCGGTGCCCAGTTAGATCCGATGGGCGTGGATATGCGCGGTTCGAAGTCTGTGGCCGGAGACAAGTCCGAGGGTCCGCTGACACAAACCTCATTGGAGGTGAAATCTGTGTTCGGCTCTATCGCCGTTGAGTGTGTGGCTTCCGTGGCGGGGTACATGAAAGTGCAACTATCCCTAGGTGGTTTTGGTAATTCATAACAACATATAGCTCATTGAGCTAATGCTATTCCAAGACTATTATTTCAGGAAAGCTCAATGAATGACATGGCATGGATGATGAAAGTGGATCCCTCAAAATACTAAGGACAAAGGATTGGCTCAAGCTCATTAGCTCAAGACTCTTCATTTTATATTTTAGTGATCCAAGATCACATTGAGTCTATAGGAAAAGCCAATACTATCAAGGAGGGATGAGGTGTTGCTTAATGAGCCTCTTGCTTCATGTGCTTAGTGATATGCTCCAAAACCCTCAGCTACTTTCTCACATCCACAAATGACCTAAACCCAAAGCCAAAATCGGTCACACCGATTCTTCCTATCCGGCGCCACCGATTTCAAATGTCATAGCCACTGCCACAAACCCTAGGCAAATCGGTTCTACCGATGGGGATCTCGGTCTCACCGAGATGGGATTGTAATCTCTTTGTTTCTCTTCATAACGTTTCGGTCAAACCGAAGTGAGCGATCGGTCCCACCGAGATTGCAATGTAAACTCTCTATTTCCCTTTTGTAACATTTCGGTCTCACCGAAAAGAGCAAATCGGTCCCACCGAGTTTACCTGACCAACTCTCTGGAAAGCTTATTACCAAAATCAGTCTCACCGAGTTTATGTAATCAGTCTTACCGAGATTACGTTATGCCCTAACCCTAACCGAATCGGTCTCACCGAGTTGCATGTCAGTCCCACCGAAAATCACTAACAGTCACTAGGTTTACTAAATCGGTTCGACCGAGTCTGTTGAATCGGTCCCATCGAGTTTGGTAAATTGTGTGTAACAGTTAGATTTTGTGTGGAGGCTATATATACCCCTCCACCTCCTCTTCATTCGAAAAGAGAGCCATCAGACTAAACCTACACTTCCAACTTACCAGTTCTGAGAGAGAACCACCTACTCATGTGTTGAGGCCAAGATATTCCATTCCTACCATATGAATCTTGATCTCTAGCCTTTCCCAAGTTGCTTTCCACTCAAATCTTCTTTCCACCAGATCCAAATCCTATGAGAGAGAGTTGAGTGTTGGGGAGACTATCATTTGAAGCACAAGAGCAAGGAGTTCATCGTCAACGCACCATTTGTTACTTCTTGAAGAGTGGTGTCTCCTAGATTGGCTAGGTGTCACTTGGGAGCCTCCGACAAGATTGCGGAGTTGAACCAAGGAGTTTGTAAGGGCAAGGAGATCGCCTACTTCGTGAAGATCTGCCGCTAGTGAGGCAAGTCCTTTGTGGGCGATGGCCATGGTGGGATAGACAAGGTTGCTTCTTCGTGGACCCTTCTTGGGTGGAGCCCTCCGTGGACTCGCACAACCGTTACCCTTTGTGGGTTGAAGTCTCCATCAACGTGGATGTACGATAGCACCACCTATCGGAACCACGCCAAAAACATCCGTGTCTCCAACTGCGTTTGAATCCTCCAAACCCTTCCCTTTACTTTCTTGCAAGTTGCATGCTTTAATTTCCGCTGCCTATATACTCTTTGCATGCTTGCTTGAATTGTGTGATGATTGCTTGACTTGTCCTAAGATAACTAAAATCTGCCAAACTCTAAAATTGGGAAAAGGTTAAGTTTTTAATTGGTCAAGTAGTCTAATCACCCCCCCCTCTAGACATACTTCAAGGTCCTACAAGTGGTATCAGAGCTTTGGTATCCATTTGCTTTGATTTCCATAGCTTTTGGTGGTCATAGCCTTGGTTTCACAACCTAGGAGAGTATGGCGTCTAGCGAGGGAAATTATCACCGTAGAGGTCCTTACTTTGATGGTACTAATTTTGCTAGTTGGAAGCATAAGATGAAAATGCATATTCTCGGACATAACCCCGCCGTTTGGGCAATTATTTGTATTGGCTTGCAAGGTGAATTCTTTGATGGGAGAGAGCCGAACCGTGAAGCTAATGCGGAAGAATTGAAGATGCTGCAATACAACGATCAAGCTTGTGATATCATCTTCAACGGATTGTGCCCCGAAGAATTCAACAAAATCAGCCGTCTTGAGAATGCAAAGGAAATTTGGGACACTTTGATTGATATGCACGAAGGTACCGAATCCGTCAAGGAATCCAAGTTGGATGTGCTCCAAAGTCATCTTGACAAGTTCAAAATGAAGGATGGTGAAGGTGTCGCTGAAATGTACTCTAGGCTTGCTCTTATTACAAATGAGATTGCCGGCTTAGGGAGTAAAGAGATGACCAGCAGATTCATCATCAAGAAGATCCTAAGAGCATTGGATGGAAAGTATGATACCATGTGCACATTGATCCAAATGATGCCAAACTACAAAGATCTCAAGCCAACGGAAGTCATTGGAAGGATTGTTGCTCATGAGATGTCACTCAAGGATAAGGAGGAACTTCACAACAAGTCAAGTGGTGCTTACAAAGCCTCAAGTGAAGCCCCCACATCATCAAGTGAGAAACAAACCTTCAATGAATAATTGAGCTTAATGGTGAAGAACTTCAACAAATTCTACAAGAGTAGAAGCAAAGAAAGAAGCTCCAAGTCAAGGTCTTACCATGACAAAAGATCTTCCAGTCGAGAGCACAATTGCTACAATTATGGGAGGCCTGGACACTATTCCAATGAGTGTACAGCACCCTACAAAAGAAGAGAAGATTCTCCAAAAAGAAGAAGTAGAAGAGAAGAATCACCACCAAGAGAGAGAAGGAGTAGAGATGATCGTTATGAATGAAGATCCTCACGGAGAAGCAAAGATTCGGAAAGGAAGGACAAGTCATCAAGGAGCTACACAAAACGAAGACATCAAGCTCATGTTGGTGAATGGGTTTCCGGCTCCGACTCCGACAAACACTCTGAGAGAAGCTATCACTCCGACTCCGAATATACTCAAGATGAAGGTGTTGCCGGTCTAGCACTTGTGTCAACCAACTCCTACGACATATTTGATTCACCAAATTAACTAATTGGAAGATGCTTCATGGCCAAAGGTTCAAAGGTAACACATCCTGAGTATGTTGATTTCAATAGTGATGAAGATGACTTGCTTGTGGATGATGATTTACTTGTTGACAACTCTAGTGATGAATACTATGATGAAATATCAATTAATCATGCTAAACAAGATAAAACGAATGAAAATGATAAGGAGAAGATTGAGCTTCTAACTAAAGAACTAAACACTCTTAAGTTAGCTCATGAAACTATCTTCAAAAATCATCGAGAACTTTTAAGGGCTCATGAGAAGTTACGCTTTGAAATGCTCAATCTTGAGCAAGAGCATGAGTTCTTAAAAGCAATCAATGATGATCTTCGTAAGAAAAGTTCTTCTTACATTGCCAAGCGTTTACTCCTATCTACTTACATGCCTCAAGTCAAGTCTAGTAACAAGTACAAGAAAGATACTTCCTCTAGTAGTAACAATAATAATGCTAAATCCAATATTGTTGCTTCTAGTAGTTCTCTTGATTCCACTAATGATTCTCTTAGCCAAGTTACACTTGAGCAAGAAAATGGCTTATTGAAGGGGATTATAGAGAAAGGTGTTTACAAGAGCCTTGCCGGGAGTAAGCAGTTCGAGGAAATTGTACGCAAGCAAGGAAGACACCGGAAGAATCAAGGTGTTGGTTTTGAACGAAAGTTCAATGCCAATGGAGTTGAGTGGGAAGAAGATCAATACCCAAGACGAAGTTTGTTCCTCAACAAGTGAAGTATGATCCTACTTCCTTCAAGGGAACACAAGCTCAAGATGATCTTCCACCACAAGACCATAAAGGCAAGGACAAGCTTCAAGAAGAGATTGATGCTTTTGAAGAAGCACCTAAGGTCTCGGTCAAGTGGATTCCCAAGACTACGTCAAGTTCTACTTCATCAAGTACAACTACAACTCCAAGGATTCCCATCAAGATGATGTGGATCCCGAAGAAGAAGAACTAGAGAGTTCTTGAGGGTGACTCCACCAACATTATTCACTCATATTATTATGGCAAGGACAAGTGCAATCAACCTCCACATCTTGCACTAGTTCAAGGAGTCACAAACCCTCATGTTGGTAAGGCAAGGAACAAGGTAACCTAATGTTTTCATGGACATCATCTTGTGTGTGCATCACTCTATGTCTATGGATATTCTTGTTTGTTCCTTGTGGGACTAACCCATGTAGGTATGTTGAAAGTGCAACTCACTCCAATGGATTGCTCCAAATGATCTACATAAACATTGAGCATCCACATCTTCAACACCTACATGAAGTCATCATCGACAAAACCCAAGGTTAGTTCATCCCTCTAAAAGGGATCTCACATCTAGGGGAAGCTTAACTCTAAGACTTGAGTCAAAGCAACTCTAATGGTGTGAACACATCAATGCATTATGTAAAAGTGGTAACCCCACTTGGGCTTAAACGATGAGTATGACCTATGATCAAATGTTTATCATTTGACTCCTAAGTCAATATACTCATATATAGATGACCTAGTCATCGCCAATTGTTTGATAGATGCTAGAATTGGTTGTGCATCCTTTGCCACATATTTCATTTGCCATCTTATTGTGTGAGCATGTTGGTGCATATTATACTCACTCAAGGACATCCACTTGTTGTTTTGATTGTTTGGTTCTTCCTTCTTTTGGCCAAGTGGATGGACAAGAATGCCTAAGAACTTTCTCTAGCTATGTATGCTTTTCTCGTCTCAAACTCTATTCATGCTACATCACAAAATTTGATCAAGTCAGATTCGAACCACTCTGTGTGAGGAGCACTCGGAGTCCCCGATTTGTCATAGACTTAAACTTCCAAAAATCTTTGTGATTCTTGGTCTGACCGATTCCTCCATTTCGGTCCTACTGAGATCACTAAGTCAATCTAGGTTTTCAATCTCGGTGCAACCGATTTGAATTTTCGGTCACACCGACAGGGTCGGGCTATATATAGTCACGAGCAAAATTTGGAAATTTCTCCGAACCCCTTCGCCCACACAATAGCTGGTTTCCGCCGCCGTCAACGGAATTCAACCCCGCCATTGCCGCCGTAGCGAGTTCATCGCCAAGCTAGGGTATGGACTCGATCACTGTGATATCCTCGTCCGATTCCTAGCACATTGTGTTCTTATTGATTCTTGCCACGATTGAAACACTCTGATCCAGTCAATGCAATCCGTAGATTAGATGAGATTTGAAAATTTAGGGTTAGGTTTCCGCCGAAACCATCTCGGACCCACCGAGTTAAAAAACTCGGTCCCACCGATTTGGCTTATGCCATTGCACTAGTAACTCTAGGTATGACCGAGAATTGCTAATCGGTGCGACCGATTTTAGAACTTTGTGAAACCCTAGCAGTCTCGGTGCCACCGAATTGTGACTCGGTCCAACCGAGTTCATCAGTTTAGGTTCCAAAACTGCTTCGGTATCATCGAGTTTGAAAATCGGTTGATCCGAAATGCTTTCTGTGGAAAACTAAAACTGAATTTTTGAATCATTCTTTTGCAAAAATCTCTGCATTTTGTGATGCTCATCCACTCCATCTCATCTATAACTCTTCACAGGGTCAGCAGTCAGAGTTTGCAGCATGTCAGACCAGAGTGACAGTCAGAACAGGTCAGAAGGGTAGATGCAAATGAGTGAGGGCACTAGTCCCTCCAGCACTTCAGATGAAGGCAGCAGGAGCACTCCTAGCAACCTGCCTAAGGCTGCTACCAGGCAAAGGAAGAAGAGAACTTCAGACTCTGAAGATGAGGATTATAGAGCTGAAGAGGATGAAGCTACTTCCAAGCAGGTAGTGCATAAGAAGGTGCTTAGTTCAACTGCAGTAAAGCCAGGCATGAAGATCAAAAGGCCTGCAGGGAGACAACCAATGTCCAAAGCCAGAGCATCAACTCAACTGCCTGAGATGCCTGAAGAGCCAGCTGCTGAAGGAAAGAAAAGGAAGGAAAGGGTCAAGAAGACCATGGCCAGAGTTGTTGGGCAACCTTCCATGATGGAAGAAGAAGAGCTTGCTGCACCAGCACCAAAGGCACCAAAGCTTATGGGAGATGCTATTAGATCAGGGGCTGCAACATCTAAGCCCAAGGAAGCACCCAAAGCTACCCCCAAGGCCAAGTCTGCACCAAAGAGGAATACCAGGAGTATTCCAGTTGCTGAGAAGAACAAGGCCCCAGTGCCTGAGGTTGCTGAGGAGGAAGATGAAGAAGGACAAGTTCTGAGGAAGCTCAAGCCCAAGATACCAGACCATAATGATGCCCATCCTGTAGCTAAGGACATGAACATCAGAAAAGATTCAGGGTTGAGGCTATGGAGGATGGCAAATCCATATGCCACAAGGAGAAGAACTGTTGTTGATTACAGGTTCCATACAAAGGAACAGCAGGACTTCTATGAGACAATCTTGTTGGACAAAAAGCCCATTGTGTGTGATATGAGGTGGGTCGACTGGACCTACATGAAGGAAAATGAAGAACACTATCCAGGAGTACAAGACAGTTTTGTTGCTTGTGGAGTTGCAGATTTTGTTGGGCAGAAGCTCACCAACTGGAATGATGAACTTATTATGCAATTCTACTCCACATCACACTTCTATCCAGATGGAAGGATAGTTTGGATGTCTGAAGGTACAAGGTACCAGTCAACTGTTGAGGAGTGGGCAAATCTGATAAATGCCCCAAAGGAAAATGATGATGACCTGGATGTATATGCAAAGAAGAAAATGGGACACAATACCATGGCACATATGTACAAGGAGATCCCAGACAAAGCCCTAGAGACTTTCTCTTTTGGATCAGTCCACTTTCTTATGTCAGGGCTGCCTACAATCAACTGGATCCTAAGGCACACTCTATTGCCTAAGTCTGGTGACCACAACATGATCAGAGGGCATGCAATCAACATGTTGCATTTGTTTGATGTGCCTCAGAAATTCAAGGTCATGAGCCTTATAGTAGAAACTATTAAGAGGACTGCAGCAGATCATAAGAGGAGTTGTGGATATGCCCCTCAGATTCAGGAGTTGATTAACTCAAAGATGGGCATAGGCAAATATCTATTGGATAGGGAACATTTTCCTCTCTATCCAGACTTTGAGGACAATGAGGTTGTCATGAATGAAGATGATCCATCATCAGTTCAAGCTCAAGAGAAGAAGGAGAAGGCAAGGAAGGAGAAGGCTGCCAAGATGTCAACTCAAGAGGAGGCATCTGAGTATTTCTTGAAGAACAAGCAGGAGCAGCTTGGTTACTTGATAGCATCAATACTGAGGATTGAGAAGGGGTTGGCCACCTTAACTCAGAATCAGGAGAGCCTGGAAAGAATCATGGAACAAAAATTCTATGATCTTGATGTCAAGGTAACTGAGATTCAGTCAGTTGTGGAGCAGCTGCAGGATGACATGCAGGAGAGGAAGGGCAAGACTACCACTAATGTATTTGCCAGAGTGCCTAGAGCTCAAAGGTCAGCTGCAGTGCCAGTGACAGACACTAGAGCAACATCATCTGCACCAGCCACAGCTCCTACAGCTCTAGTGCAACCAGCTCCAGCACCAACTCCTCCAGCTCCCTCTACATCAACTGAAGCCTTCATCCAAGGAGTCATCTCTACACCACCAACTGAAGATCAAGCCTGAGAGTCGATCTAGCACTATGCATTTTCTATGAACTTTTTGGTAACTTGTTGCCAAAGGGGGAGGAAAATGTATAGATCATAGGCTTCGAGAGAGAGAGAGTGTTGCTTTTGTTCTCTCTTGCTTTTGTGGTTTTAAACTTGTTTGCTTTTGATTGCTTGAGATACTATGCTATTCTTGTGAGACATTGATGATCATGTGTTTGATCATAAGCTACACTTATGCATTTTTGATGATATTATCCTATCTATCCTATGTGATCATTCACTTTGCTTGGTGATGAGTGCATGTATCCCCCCATTGACCCACACCCGTGCCGCCGCCGCCGCCGACCTCGTCTATCGTAGCCGGCCGCCCCACCCGCCCCGCACCCCTTCCCTGCGGTGCCCCGACCTCCACTGTGTTGGGGAACGTAGCAGAAATTCAAAATTTTCCTACGTGTCACCAAGATCTATCTATGGAGAGACCAGCAACGAGTAGAAAGAGAGTGCATCTACATACCCTTGTAGATCGCTAAGCGGAAGCGTTCAAGTGAACGGGGTTGATGAAGTCGTACTCATCGTGATTCAAATCACCGATGATCAAGTGCCGAACGCACGGCACCTCCGCGTTCAACACACGTACAGCCCGGTGACGTCTCCCACGCCTTGATCCAGCAAGGAGAGAGGGAGAGGTTTAGGAAGACTCCATCCAACAGCAGCACAACGGCGTGGTGGTGATGGAGGAGCGTGGCAATCCAGCAGGGCTTCGCCAAGCACCACGGGAGAGGAGGACGACTTGGGAGAGGGGGAGGGCTGCGCCAGAACTTCGTCTATAGCTCCCATGCACCTCCCCACTATATATAGGGGTGGAGGGGCTGGTTTCTTGCCCTCCAAGTCCATTGGGGCGTTGGCCAAGGTGGGAGGAAAGAAATCTCATTATTTCCTTCCCCACCGATTGTTATCCCCCGTTTTTAGGGATCTTGATCTTATCCCTTCGGGATATGATCTTATTCCTTCTAAGGGGGGATCTTGGTGCGCCTTGACCAGGGGTGTGGGGCCTTGCCCCCACTACCCACGTCCATGTGGGTCCCCCCATGCAGGTGGGCCCCACTCCGGAACCTTCTAGAACCTTCCCGGTACAATACCGAAAAATCCCGAACATTTTCCGGTGGCCAAAATAGGACTTCCCATATATAAATCTTTACCTCCGGACCATTCCGGAACTCCTCGTGATGTCCGGGATCTCATCCTGGACTCCGAACAACATTCGGTAACCACATACAAACTTCCTTTATAACCCTAGCGTCATCGAACCTTAAGTGTGTAGACCCTACGAGTTCGGGAGACATGTAGACATGACCGAGACGTTCTCCGGTCAATAACCAACAGTGGGATCTGGATACCCATGATGGCTCCCACATGTTCCATGATGATCTCATCGGATGAACCACGATGTCAAGGACTTAATCAATCCCGTATTCAATTCCCTTTGTCTATCGGTATGTTACTTGCCCGAGATTCGATCGTCGGTATCCAATACCTTGTTCAATCTCGTTACTGGCAAGTTACTTTACTCGTTCCGTAACACATCATCCCGTGATCAACTTCTTGGTCACATTGCGCATATGATGATGTCCTACCGAGTGGGCCCAGAGATACCTCTCCGTTTACACGGAGTGACAAATCCCAGTCTCGATCCGCATAAAACAATAGATACTTTCGGAGATACCTGTAGTGCACCTTTATAGTCACCCAGTTACGTTGTGACGTTTGATACACCCAAAGCACTCCTACGGTATCCAGGAGTTACACGCTCTCATGGTCGAAGGAAGAGATACTTGACATTGGCAAAGCTCTAGCAAATGAACTACACGATCTTTTGTGCTAGTCTTAGGATTGGGTCTTGTCCATCACATCATTCTCCTAATGATGTGATCCCGTTATCAACGACATCCAGTGTCCGTAGCCAGGAAACCATGACTATCTGTTGATCACAATGAGCTAGTCAACTAGAGGCTCACTAGGGACATATTGTGGTCTATGTATTCACACGTGTATTACGATCTCCGGATAATACAGTTATAGCATGAATAAAAGACAATTATCATGAACAAGGAAATATAATAATAATACTTTTATTATTGCCTCTAGGGCATATTTCCAACAGTCTCCCACTTGCACTAGAGTCAATAATCTAGTTCACATCGCCATGTGATTAACACTCACAGGTCACATCGCCATGTGACTAATACCCAAGAGTTTACTAGAGTCAGTAGTCTAGTTCACATCACTATGTGATTAACACTCAATGAGTTTTATGTTTGATCATGTTGCTTGTGAGAGAGGTTTTAGTCAACGGGTCTGAACCTTTCAGATCCGTGTGTGCTTTACAAATCTCTACGTCATCTCCTAGATGCAGCTACCACGCTCTATTTGGAGCTATTCCAAACAACTGTTCTACTTGGAGCTATTCTAAATTATTGCTCCATTATATGTATCCGGTCTCTCTACTCAGAGCTATCCGGATAGGTGTCAAGCTTGCATCGTCGTAACCTTTACGACGAACTCTTTTACCACCTCCATAATCGAGAAAATTCCTTAGTCCACTAGTTACTAAGGATAACTTTGACCGCTGTCCTGTGAGCCATTCTTGGATCACTCTTGTACCCCTTGACTGACTCATGGCAAGGCACACTTCAGGTGCGGTACACAGCATAGCATACTGAAGAGCCTACATCTTAAGCATAGGGGACGACCTTCGTCCTTTCTCTCTATTCTGCCGTGGTCGAGCTTTAAGTCTTAACTTCGTACCTTACAACTCAGGCAAGAACTCCTTCTTTGACTGGTCCATCTTGAACACCTTCAAGATCATGTCAAGGTATGTGCTCATTTGAAAGTATTATTAAGCATTTTGATCTATCCTTATAGATCTTGATGCTCAATGTTCAAGTAGCTTAATCCAGGCTTTCCATTGAAAAACACTTTCAAAATAACCCTATATGCTTTCCAGAAATTCTACGTCATTTCTGATCAACAATATGTCAACAACATATACTCATCAGAAATTCTATAGTGCTCCCACTCACTTCTTTGGAAATACAAGTTTGTCATAAACTTTGTACAAACCCAAAATTTTTGATCATCATCAAAGCATACATTCCAACTCCGAGATGCTCACTCCAGTCCTTAGAAGGATTGCTGGAGCTTTGCATACTTATTAGCATCTTTCGGGATTGACAAAACCTTCCGGTTGTATCACATACAACCTTTCCTCATTAAAATCGTCGAGGAAACAATGTTTTGACATCCTATCTGCAAGATTTCATAAATAATGCAGTAATCGCTAATATAATTCCAACAGACTCTTAGCATCGCTACGAGTGAGAAAATCTCATCGTAGTCAACTCCTTGAACTTGTCGGAAAACATCTTAACGACAAGTCGAGCTTTCTTAATGGTGACATTTACCATCATTGTCCGTCTTCCTTTTGAAATCCATCTGTACTCATTAGCCTTACGACCATCGAGCCGTTCTGCCAAAGTCTACACTTTGTTTTCATACATGGATCCTCTCTCGGATTTTATGGGCTCAAGCCATTTATCGGAATCTGGGCCCACCATCGCTTCTCCATAGCTCGTAGGTTCATTGTTGTCTAGCAACATGACCTTCAAGACAGGATTACGTACCACTCTGAAGTAGTACGCATCCTTGTCATCCTACGAGGTTTGGGAGTGACTTGATCCGAAGTTTCATGATCAATATCATAAGCTTCCACTTCAATTGGTGTAGGTGCCACAGGAACAACTCGCTGTGCCCTGTCACACACTAGTTGAAGAGACGGTTCAATAACCTCTTCAAGTCTCCACCATCCTCCCACTCAATTCTTTCGAGAGAAACTTTTCCTCGAGAAAGGACCCGATTCTAGAAACAATCCATATTGCTTTCGGATCTGAATTAGGAGGTATACCCAACTATTTTGGGTTTCCTATGAAGATGCATTTTATCCGCTTTGGGTTCGAGCTTATCAACCTGAAACTTTTTCATATAAGCGTCGCAGCCCCAAACTTTTAAGAAACGACAACTTAGGTTTCTCTAAACCATAATTCATACGGTGTCATCTCATCGGAATTATGTGGTGCCCTATTTAAAGTGAATGTGGTTGTCTCTAATGCCTAACCCATGAACGATAGTGGTAATTCGATAAGAGACATCATGGTACGCACCATATCCAATAGGGTGCAACTATGATGTTCGGACACACCATCACATTATGGTGTTCCAGGCGGTATTAATTGCGAAACAATTTCCACAATGTCTTAATTGTGTGCCAAAGCTCGTAACTCAGATATTCATCTCTATGATCATATCATAGACATTTTATCCTCTTGTCACAATGATCTTCTACTTCACTCTGAAATTACTTGAACCATTCAATAATTCAGACTTGTGTTTCATCAAGTAAATATTCTCAACATCTACTCGAATCATCTGTGAAGTAAGATCATAACGATATTCACTGCATGCCTCAGCACTCATTGGATTGGACACATCAAAATGTGTTACTTCCAACAAGTTGCTATCTTGTTCCATCTTACTGAAAACGAGGCTTTTCAGTCATCTTGCCCATGTGGTATGATTTGCATATCTCAAGTGATTCAAAATCAAGTGAGTCCAAACGGTCCATTTGCATGGAGTTTCTTCATGCATATACACCAATAGACATGGTTCGCATGTCTCAAACTTTTCAAAAACGAGTGAGTCCAAAGATCCATCAACATGGAGCTTCTTCATGCGTTTTATACCATTATGACTTACATGGCAGTGCCACAAGTAAGTGGTACTATCATTACTATCTTATATCTTTTGGCATGAAAATGTGTATCACTACGATCGAGATTTAATAAACCATTCAGGTTTAATACTAATCTTGATGGTAGAGGGAGCGTGCGATGTTTGATCACATCAAACTTGGAAACACTTCCAACATATATCGTCAGCTCACCTTTAGCTAGTCTTCGTTTATTCCGTAGCTTTTATTTCGAGTTACTAACACTTAGCAACCGAACCGGTATCTAATACCCTGGTGCTACTAGGAGTACTAGTAAAGTACACATTAACATAATGTATATCCAATATACTTCTATCGACCTTGCCAGCCTTCTTATCTACCAAGTATCTAGGGCAATTCTGCTCCAGCGGCTATTCCCCTTATCACAGAAGCACTTAGTCTCGGGTTTGGGTTCAATCTCGGGTTTCTTCACTGGTGCAGCAGCTGATTTGCCGTTTCATGAAGTATCCCTTCTTGCACTTGCCCTTCTTGAAACTAGTGGTTTCACCAACCATCAACAATTGATGCTCCTTCTTGATTTCTACTTTCGCGGTGTCAAACATCGCGAATACCTCAAGGATCATCATATCTATCCCTGATATGTTATAGTTCATCACGAAGCTCTAGCAGCTTGGTGGCAATGACTTTGGGGAAACATCACTATCTCATCTGGAAGATTAACTCCCACTTGATTCAAGTGATTGTTGCACTCAGACAATCTGAGCACAAGCACAACGATTGATCTTTTCTCCCTTAGTTTGCAGGCTAAGAAAATCGCCGGAGGTCTCATACCTCTTGACGTGGGCACGAGCCTGAAATCCCAATTTCAGCCCTCGAAACATCTCATATGTTTCGTGATGTTTCGAAAACGTCTTTAGTGCCTCAACTCTGAACCGTTTAACTGAACTATCACGTAGTTATCAAAACGTGTATGTCCGATGTTCGCAACATCCACAAACGACGTTTGGGGTTCAGCACACTGAGCAGTGCATTAAGGACATAAGCTTTCTACTGTCCGCATAATTGCTACTATCAACTTTCAACTATATTTTCTCTAGGAACATATCTAAACAGTGGAACTAAAGCGCGAGCTTACGACATAATTTGCAAAAGGTCTTTTGACTATGTTCAGGATAATTAAGTTCATCTTATGAACTCCCACTTAGATAAACATCCCTCTGGTCATCTAAGTGATCACATGATCCGAGTCAACTAGGCCGTGTCCGATCATCACGTGAGACGGACTAGTCATCATCGGTGAACATCTTCATGTTGATCGTATCTACCATACGACTCATGCTCGACCTTTCGGTCTCCGTGTTCCAAGGCCATGTCTACACATGCTAGGCTTGTCAAGTTAACCCTAAGTGTTTTCGCTGTGTAAAACTGTCTTACACCCGTTGTATGTGAACGTAAGAATCCATCACACCCGATCATCACGTGGTGCTTAGAAGCGACGAACTGTAGCAACGGTGCACAGTTAGGGGAGAACACTTCTTGAAATTGTTGTAAGGGATCATCTTATTTACTACCGTCGTCCTAAGCAAACAAGATGCATAAACATGATAAACATCACATGCAATCAAATAGAGTAGTGACATGATATGGCCAATATCATATAGCTCCTTTGATCTTCATCTTCGGGGCTCCATGATCATCTTGTCACCGGCATGACACCATGATCTCCATCATCATGATCTCCATCATCGTGTCTTCATGAAGTTGTCACGCCAACGACTACTTCTACTTCTATGACTAACGCGTTTAGCAATAAAGTAAAGTAGTTTACATGGCGTTCTTCAATGACACGCAGGTCATACAATAAATAAAGACAACTTCTATGGCTCCTGCCGGTTGTCATACTCATCGACATGCAAGTCGTGAATCCTATTACAAGAACATGATCAATCTCATACATCACATATATCATTCATCACATCCTTTTGGCCATATCACATCACATAGCATACCCTGCAAAAACAAGTTAGACGTCCTCTAATTGTTGTTTGCATGTTTTACGTGGCTGCTATGGGTTTCTAGCAAGAACGTTTCTTACCTACGCAAAACCACAACGTGATATGCGAATTGCTATTTACCCTTCATAAGGACCCTTTTCATCGAATCCGTTCCGACTAAAGTGGGAGAGACTGGCACCCGCTAGCCACCTTATGCACCAAGTGCATGTCAATCGGTGGAACCTGTCTCACGTAAGAGTACGTGTAAGGTCGGTCCGGGCCGCTTCATCCCACAATACCGTCGAAACAAGATTGGACTAGTAACGGTAAGCATATTGAACAACATCAACGCCCACAACTACTTTGTGTTTTACTCGTGCAAAGAATCTACGCAATAAACCTGGCTCTGATACCACTGTTGGGGAACGTAGCAGAAATTCAAAATTTTCCTACTTGTCACCAAGATCTATCTATGGAGAGACCAGCAACGAGTAGAAAGAGAGTGCATCTACATACCCTTGTAGATCGCTAAGCGGAAGCGTTCAAGTGGACGGGGTTGATGAAGTCGTACTCGTCGTGATTCAAATCACCGATGATCAAGTGCCGAACGCACGGCACCTCCGCGTTCAACACACGTACAGCCCGGTGACGTCTCCCACGCCTTGATCCAGCAAGGAGAGAGGGAGAGGTTGAGGAAGACTCCATCCAACAGCAGCACAACGGCGTGGTGGTGATGGAGGAGCGTGGCAATCCAGCAGGGCTTCGCCAAGCACCACGGGAGAGGAGGACGACTTGGGAGAGGGGGAGGGCTGCGCCAGAACTTCGTCTATAGCTCCCATGCGCGTCCCCACTATATATAGGGGTGGAGGGGCTGGTTTCTTGCCCTCCAAGTCCATTGGGGCGTTGGCCAAGGTGGGAGGAAAGAAATCTCATTATTTCCTTCCCCACCGATTGTTATCCCCCCTTTTTAGGGATCTTGATCTTATCCCTTCGGGATATGATCTTATTCCTTCTAAGGGGGGATCTTGGTGCGCCTTGACCAGGGGTGTGGGGCCTTGCCCCCACTACCCACGTCCATGTGGGTCCCCCCATGCAGGTGGGCCCCACTCCAGAACCTTCTAGAACCTTCCCGATACAATACCGAAAAATCCCGAACATTTTCCGGTGGCCAAAATAGGACTTCCCATATATAAATCTTTACCTCCGGACCATTCCGGAACTCCTCGTGACGTCCGGGATCTCATCCGGGACTCCGAACAACATTCGGTAACCACATACAAACTTCCTTTATAACCCTAGCGTCATCGAACCTTAAGTGTGTAGACCCTACGGGTTCGGGAGACATGTAGACATGACCGAGACGTTCTCCGGTCAATAACCAACAGCGGGATCTGGATACCCATGATGGCTCCCACATGTTCCACGATGATCTCATCGGATGAACCACGATATCAAGGACTTAATCAATCCCGTATTCAATTCCCTTTGTCTATCGGTATGTTACTTGCCCGAGATTCGATCGTCGGTATCCAATACCTTGTTCAATCTCGTTACCGGCAAGTTACTTTACTCGTTCCGTAACACATCATCCCGTGATCAACTTCTTGGTCACATTGCGCATATGATGATGTCCTACCGAGTGGGCCCAGAGATACCTCTTCGTTTACACGGAGTGACAAATCCCAGTCTCGATCCGCATAAAACAATAGATACTTTCAGAGATACCTGTAGTGCACCTTTATAGTCCCCCAGTTACGTTGTGACGTTTGATACACCCAAAGCACTCCTACGGTATCCAGGAGTTACACGCTCTCATGGTCGAAGGAAGAGATACTTGACATTGGCAAAGCTCTAGCAAATGAACTACACGATCTTTTGTGCTAGTCTTAGGATTGGGTCTTGTCCATCACATCATTCTCCTAATGATGTGATCCCGTTATCAATGACATCCAATGTCCATAGCCAGGAAACCATGACTATCTGTTGATCACAACGAGCTAGTCAATTAGAGGCTCACTAGGGACATATTGTGGTCTATGTATTCACACGTGTATTACGATTTCCGGATAATACAGTTATAGCATGAATAAAAGACAATTATCATGAACAAGGAAATATAATAATAATACTTTTATTATTGCCTCTAGGGCATATTTCCAACACACTGTGCCCCCGCCGCCCCTTCCACGTCGGCCCGTCCCCCGCCCCCTCCCCTCCGTCACCATCCCCGATCCACACCCGCGCCACCACCGCCAACCCCGTCCGCCGTAGCCAGCCGCCCCGCACCCCTCTCCTGCGGCGCCCCAACCTCCACCGCGGCCTTGCCACCCCTTCCACATCGGCCAGCCGTGTCGCGGCCGTCCAGCCGCCCCACCCCCTTGATCCCCTGCATCGCCATCCCCGTCCCGTCCCGCCGCG
>NC_057795.1:598179738-598199882 GCF_018294505.1 Triticum aestivum | reverse complement strand
CCCTGACACCGCACCCCGACACCCTGACACCACACCCCGACCCCGACCCCGACCCCTGACACCCTGACACCACAACAGATCCGGACCGTGCGGTCCAGACGTTTGCGGGCGATTTGAGGGTCGAAGTTGAAGATAACATAATATTTTCAAGACGAACTCGTGCAACTACGATGCCTTTTCCTTCTGTGGTCATTACCTCTACCCATGTGGTGTGCATTCCCATATGTATGCATCGACCCTACACAACTGTCGCGTGTGGATCCCGCTTGTCGGCACCAAAAGAAATAAAAATGGCTACCGGGAACAAAAATAGAAAATAAAAAAGCTCAGACTATCCTTCATGGAAAAGGGCATGAGAAAATCCTCAGACTATCTTTTTGGGGAAACGTTTCCCACCGGCCAGCCGACTACACACGCGCGGTTGGATAAGAAACATCATTGGCGCTCCCTGACCGCATGTTTCGTGTGGGTCCACGCACCGCCCGGCTCCTTTGATCCTTATTTGTTCCCTTTGCAGCTCGTCTTCCTCCTCCCATCCTTGGTCCTCCCGCAACTCATCTTTCCCCTATGCTCTCAACGACAACCATGGAGCTCCTGCCCGACCTTGTTTTCTACCTCTCCTCTCTCCACATGTCGGCTCAACTCCAATCTCCCCTGCTAAACGACGACGCGGTTGTTGCGCGCGGGTAGGCCATCGGTGTTGATGACGGCGACCAGCATGCTGCAACCACGGTCGCTTTGTCGCTGCTTCCGGCAATGGTTTTTGTTTCCTGGACCCAACGGGGATGCAGATGTTGGAACCAACTCAATGTATGTTGGAACCGCGGTGGAAGATGTTGCATCCGACGACGGATTTTGCTGCCACCGAAGCTTCAGTCGGCGATCCGATCACCGTCGATTTGTTGCAACCGTACATCGTATAAGCTATAATCGCGAAAAGCTGTAACCCTTCACCCAGGAGCTGCACCGGGGACGCCATCATCAGCAAATGCTACAGCCGTACACTGCAAAAGCTACATCCACGTTCGCCACCGTTTCGGTGATGTTACAACCATGTATGCCAGTGTTGCAACCGACTCGACGCCGGCGAGGCTGCAAGCATGAGCATGTGAGAGTTGCAACCGGCGCCCTTGCTGCAACCAGCGGCGAGCACCCGCGCTGGGGGACGACGACGAGCGGGACTACAACCGGCGGGGGTGGATGCATCATCCATGGCCGATTGGGAACTTCGGCCTTCCGTACTACATCGATGGCTGACGGCGAGCTACTCGTGCGTTGCAGCAGGGGAGGCGAGAGATGCAAGCGTCGTTGGGGATTTTTACTGAGCGGGTCGAGGGAGAGAGATGGTTAAGTTTAGGCCGGTCGACCGGCGCCTAGTAGTGACCATTTTTGTTTGAACTTGAATCCTCAGACTTTCAATGGTTTCAATGGTGTTGCATTTTATTTTTTAGTTTTTTTTATTTTTATTAGAAGATTCAATGGTGTTACATTTTATTTTATTTTAAGACAATTCAATGGTGTTACATGGATGGCTCACAGTCACTCGGCACTTGACGAGCCAGCCACCCGTGGTCATTTCCAGAAGCCAGCGTTTGGGCTCTGAATGTTCGTGGGCCCCACGACGCGTCCCGGCCCAGGCGTCCATCCGTTGCTTGCTTTTGCTTCCCGTCGACTCCTTCTCGGGACGAGGGGAGGGCAACGGCACACTCCAAAACAGAAGATCGCTTCGCCAGCTGCTGCCACCCGCCCGCCGCGGCTCTCCCGAACGTTCGAATCCAACGGCTACTTTGACCGCCCGCCGCCTACTTAAGCCCCGCCCCTCCGCCGCACCCATCCTCCCCACCACACCCAGCACCAGCCACCAGGAAACACCTGCCCGCAGCCCCCCTCTCCTCCGCCGCCTCAACCCGCCGACCCATCCCGGTCTCCTCCGATGGCGTCGAGGGCGCTCCTCCTCTGCTCCCTCGTCGCCCTCGCCCTCGCGGCCGGCTCCGACGCCAGGGACCACGTCGTGGGCGGCGGCAAGGACGGCGCGTGGAGGGTGCCGCCCCCGGCGCAGCCCGACGCGCTCAACGACTGGGCGGGGAAGGCCCGCTTCCACGTCGGCGACAACCTCGGTAACAAACCACGCCGCACACCCACATCCTTGTTTACTCTCCTCGATCTGTTTTCTTGAATTCTTACGATTGATTTCTTCGGATCCCGCGCGCACGCAGTGTTCAAGTTCGACGCGGCGACGGACTCGGTGCTGGAGGTGACGCGGGCGGACTACGACCGGTGCAACACGGCGAGCCCCATCGCCACCTACAAGGCCAGCGGTGCCGTCGTGCCGCTGCCGCCCAAGGGCGAGCGCTTCCGCCACTTCATCAGCGGCGCCCCCGGGAACTGCCAGAAGGGCGAGCGCGTCATCGTCCTCGTCATGTCGGAGAAGCACGGCAGCCGGGTCCCGCCTGCCGCGCCGGCCCCCGCCCACTCCCCCTCGTCGTCCGCGGGGCTGGTGGAGGCGCCCGCCCACGCGCCCGCGCCCGCGCCGGCCACTGGCGCCGCCTGGAGGACGGCGTCCGGCAGCGGCTCCGTGCTCCTCGGCGCTCTCCTCGGAGGGCTGCTCGTCGTTGGGTTCTGAGCTCCTGTTGCTGTTTAGGATCTTAGGGAAGATTATTTGATTAGGCTCTAGTTATTATGGGCTTTCAGCTTAGAGGACAGATGTGCTTCTTCTGTCTGTAGAAGAAGAAGAAGAAGAAGATGGCTTCTGGCGTATAATCGTCAAACATAAATGGCAATATATTTGATCTGATATGGCAATTTTTGAGATGTCAAGATTTCTTAACCTGGTTGTGCTGTTTATTTTCGTCATAAATAAGGTGATACGGGATCCAGCAAGTTATTTGGCTGCACCTGTACTGTGGTCTGTAGGTCTGTAACTGATGAATTGATACGAGTAAACGACGGTGGCTACCAGGTACCAGCCTACCACATAGGCGCACAGAGCACAGGACAAAGTTGAGCACTGGCTGCGGCGGCAGGCTGGGTCGCCGGTGTGGTCCAAAGTTGAGCACTGGACACACTCAGTTTGCATTCCAGTTGGCAATTTTAACAACCCAAAGTTTTTTTTTTACATTAACCTCCCAAAGACAATTTAATCATCCAAATTTAATCTCCCATGGATCTTTTAAACAAATGAAGCTTTGCAATACAGTACCGCTTCAGGCATGCCCCCTAAATTCATTTTACATTAACCCCCCAAAAGTTGTTCTGCTTTTTGCTTTTCCTCTCACAAAGTTTATCTGCAGAGAAGTAACAACCGGTCATTGCAAGAGATGCCACAAGTTATTCTGCTCTTTGGCTAATTCCATTTGGTCGCATGAACGGAGACATGAGCGCACATGATGTTTTGCAATGATTTGTACTAACAAGCAAAGCCTCCTCGAGAGTTGCAGTAAGACAAGCATCTAAAAACAAGAGTTGAAGTCAGAGTTTCAGACGACAGACACATCAGGTGCACCAGATTGAAATGCATGGATGGCTGCTGATCACGGATCAATCAGTGTGCATACATCGGCCATCTCCTGCCCAGGCACTCCGACTCCGCTGCTGCGCAGTACACAGTTCAGGGCGTCGAAGGCCCATCAGGCAGCTTTGTCTTCCTCTTCCTTCCAAGAATGGACGCCTTCTGCAGTCTCGCACCCCCGACGCGCCACTTCCTGAAGGCGGATATCGACTCCCTAGCAGATTCAAACACTTCACACGGCAGAAAAAGAAAAAAGTTAACCCGAGTTAGAGTAGTTGGTATGGTAAGAGAAAACAAATGGGGGAATGAGTGAGCGCACGAGGGAGATGTCTGTACCTTGAGCCTCCTCTTTTGTAAGTCGTGTTGCGAACTTGGGCACTGTCATCGTCGAAGAGCTGTGTGCCTTGCTTAGTACCTCCTTGTACCTGCTGGTGAACGCGTAGCGCAAGAACTGGCCGATGCTCTTGTCACCCACCCTGTCGATGCAAACATAATAAATCAGTGAGGGATATAATTTAGTCTGACCATTATAGTAACTCAAATAAAAAATTGAGCAGCAGTCATGATTCAGTCTCAATTTTTAGTCATTCGGTTATCTGAAATTTTCCAATACATCAACTATGTGTGCCAATACTCTGGTTAAGCGTCTAGACACCTAAGGGCGCATTCGACCCTGTTCAGACATTCCTACTCATTACTGGATCCATTCCTGTACACGTGCACCATATCTCATCCCAATGATTAAGAGACTCGACTAATTTACAAGTCAACACTTGGTTCTCAGTCGGACATCTTCAACTTGACTTATCAGGCCAACAGCATTAAATATAGATGGAACCATGTCCTGAATTCTGAATTCCTACTCCTAGTCCATGTCAGACGTGGTCTGTTCTGAAATCTGAAATCTGATATGCAGAAACATTTCTCCAGTCCTACTCCTAGTTCACTGCTGACTGTGGGTGCAGGCTGCTAGAGGGCTGAATTCTGAAATCTGATACGCAGATGTTCTCCAGTCCTACTCCTAATTCACTACTGAATGTGGGTGCAGGCTGCTAGAGGGCAAAAGATCAAATGCAAAGAAAGGTGGGGAAATAACCCATTACGATGTAAGAACGAATTATCATAGTACCAGCAAAAGTGGGGTTAAAGATCGAATTCCCCCTCTACTACACCACTTATTACCTTTCGGAGTTTTGTGCTAGTCACACAGTCTAGTCTATACTAATAAATGGCTTTGAAAATGGACAAAAGGGGAAAATGGTAGTTGCCTCAAAATAGTAAAATGATATGCATTAAGGAGCAAAAATGCTACAGTGAAATGTATTAGAAATGGAGGGAGTAATATATAAGGTGACCAGACATCACTACACAATAACTTCATGGGATCCCTAACTTCAGTATACAGACTACAAAGGCAACACATAACAATATTTCACAGAACTGACGAATATGTGACTACAGCAGTAACTGCAGGGGTCTTCGAACTGATTGTGAACAGTAACCAGATGGATTGGGCCAATTTGACAAGGATATTCAGACCTCTAAACCGACCACAAAAGAATGTGTCACATAATGCATGCCATGGAATGACACATTGGCACTGTAATTGACATAGATCTTATCTAATCTGAGAATAGTTACACCTTTTCAACCAAATCACATGAACCATCATAAGAAACTCAAACCCCAATTAGGATCACTCAAGAGTATAACCAATTCATTGTCAAGTGGTACCTCTACAAGTTCACACAGTTGCTCACAACATGTGCTACAGGTGGCTACTAAACATTTCCCTATTTCTGTTCTAGTGAGCACTAAAATTGAAGGCAAAAGACCATTGAGATCTATGTCTGAATTGTTCAGATTACGACAATTGCAGCCAGCTCTTGTCATTTAAGTGCAGAGTCCAGAGTATGCCTTTGAAAAGGGACAGACCTCAAATAATCATAACTTATTTATTCAGGAAGACTTAGTTATGGTGTATTCTGTTCATATCACCATATGTCAAACACAGAATCAACACGTGTTACAAGCACAAAATGACCTGGTGGCATCAGAGGTCATTTGTCAGGTGTATGATTAAATTTCCTAGAATGATAGTTTGGTCTCGGCAACAGTTGTAGTCAGCAGGGAATATATTTGATCATTTCAACGCGACCATATAATACCTTCTTAAAATGAAAGAAGAGGACCAACAGCAGCAATCAATCGAATTTTAAGAAGGTGCGGTTCATTTGAATCTTGTTAGGATCAAAACTGACACTATAAAAAACTAAAGCAAGAAGGCATGTCTCCTTATGACATATTAAATCATTTGTTGGAGTGGACAGAGGGGCTTGCTAAAATGCGAAATTAGAACAGTAGAACACCAGTTTGAACATAGTTTGGCTAAACTGAGATGGGAGATACACTGCGAGTGTGGTTAAAAGCATGTTTTAGTCTGGGCTCTCAGAAAAGAAAACCATATGATTGCATTTCTGTTCACAAGAAATCAACTTGCCTATACACAATTCATATGCATCTTCTCCCCAAGATTACAGCTACTTGAACTTACAGAAGTTCCTCCTATTTTAACTTAATATATGACTGATGACTGAAACTATCTTGCTCATGGAGATGGAAGCATTCCAAGTTTTACAAAAACAGAATACATGCAGAAAGGATAATGTACTGTAGTGCTGTATCCTGTATGCCTACACAATTGCCCGGTTATTGTAACTGAGACTATAAGATGTCTAAGGCTCATCAAAGTTCTGCAAAGCAATGGAGTGGGTAATGTATTTCTACCGAATATGATACAGAAGCATTTTAATGAGAATTTGCAAATTTAAGATTGCATAGAAAAAGGTAATGAGATGGAAGAAAAAGGAAATAAAATATTACGTGTAACTGAGGTCGTTCAGAACTTACAGAGGAACAATCTTGCATCCTAGCTCATAAAAGTAAGGGCACCGAACCCTCAAATCAACACAGGCTGCATCAGCTTGGATCTCCTTCCGAGTTCTGCAAGTAAAGTACGTCTAAATATGTTGAAATGAGAACGACAACTACATACCTATGTTTTTAAAGCGTCCCTAAGGCGACGCCTAGGCGACGCCTAGGCGTCGAAGCGCTCCCCCTCCGCTTTGGAAAATCGACCGCTTTGGGCGCCTAGGCGTCCAAAGCGCCCGCCTAGGCGTCGCCTAGGCGCCAAAGCGCCCCCCCTCCCTAAGGCGGTAAGGCGTCGCCTTAAAAACATAGCTACATACTACTGCATACAGTATATTTTGATGTCCCTCTTAAGAATTTCTACAGATGCAAAACAGAATACAAAGAGACCTACTTCTGGGTGAAGCAAGGAGGTACGTTTATCGACACCGCTTGTTCCAGAGACAGCATCCCATGAGCAAGCCAAAATGGAAGGTCTACCTTGGCACCCTTTTCAACCTGAACATAAAGAATAAGATCATTTCTCTTTTCATTGGAACCAGGCAAAATACGCCATTTCATTTTCCATGGTAGCAAGAAAAGGTGCTCAAAAACAAAGCATCTAACTCCAAGGTAGTGTTCACCAAGAAACATGGCACGCAGGGAAATAAAGAAAGCACCTAGCGTTCCATATCGGATTTGCAAACTAAAATGAGCAAGAATGCACGATGCATCTATCTCAGATAAACATCATCTAACTAGTCAGCGCATGTGAGAAGTAATTTGCTCAAGACCAAACAGACCAGATAAAGAATTAGCAGCAGATGCCCATCAGCAGGTTTAACATAGCAGATAAACATAAAATGCACAAAAGCCGTTGGAAAGATGCTTACACTGTTTCTCTCAGCGCCAGGATCTAGCATTCCAACACCATTTGCAGTCACTTGGAAAACAACCGAAATAAGCTGCAATTACAGCAGAGTATTCATGTCATTTGTACAAGCATAAATGAAGCAGAGGGTAACACGAGCATGGTTACCTCCTCCTCCATGAGGATGTCATCAACGTCGTAGTAACAAGGCATTTCACCAAGTGGGACAGATCACTATTCCCAACCCTGCATGCAGGAACAATTTGCACTGTGCCAATGAGAGAAAGTCCAACTCACTCAACAAATTTGGTTTTCCATATTCTCATGTGGAGTAACATTCTAAGGCTCCGTTCGGATTTTGATATTGAAAGTGAATTTGTCCCAATATCAAATCTCCCAGACATTGATAATTTGATATTGAAACTGAAACTGAACTCTGGTGTTTGGATGTTCAAGAACTGACACTTGGAATTCACATGAGAGACTCAGTTCGGAATAGGATGAACATTGTACTTTGATGAAATGTTTAAAACTAACTTCTATGCAACATGTGAATTTATTTATGAATGGTTATATACATCAAGAACACAACAACAGCACTTATACAAACAGCGGCACATATACAAAGAAAAACAGCGCTTGTACAATAGCAGCCGCCATGGGGGTGCCGGCCACAGGGGCAAGGGGAGCCATGGGGTCCCGGCCGTGGTTGGTGAGAGGGCGACGCGGCGGTCGCCATGAGTGGCGCGAGGCAGCGGCCGGCATAGGCTCTCTGGTCGTGGTTGCCGAGCCGCATCCCAGATGGGGGCCGCCGCCGCGAGGGCCAGATGGGGCGACGCGTAACGCCGCGGAGAGGGAGAAAGGCGGGGGGCGGGCGGAGAGAAGGAAGATGGGGAGGCTGACCTGCGCCGCCGTCGAGGCCTGCTTCCCGCCGCCGCTGCCCGCCTCTTCCCGCGCGCTTCGCTTCTGTTTTTCGGGAGCGCGGGCGAAGGGGATCGACAAATATGTGGAGGATCTTCTAGAAACAAAAAAAAAACAAATTTGTGGAGGCTGGCGCTGCGAATTCGGCCCAAACAGGCCCAAAGGCATCACCAAATATCCGGGCTTCGGGTGCCCACCACCGACCCGTATTCTTCCCCGAGCGAGTGGCGCACCTCTGGAATTGTTTTCTGTTTTCTCCTCCCCACAATGTCCATCTCCGGGAACGGCCACCTCCCCGCCGCCGCCGCCTCCACCGGCCTGCCGGACCACTCCTCCGCCTCCGCGTCAGACTCCGAGGCCGAGGGAGACGCCGACTACCTCCCCATCTCCGGCGCCGCCTCGGACACCGACAGCGACCCCGACCCCGATCTCGCATCTCACCGCCGCCTCGACGCGGTCGACAACGGCGTCTCCGAGCTGGATATCGCCTCCGACGACGAAGAAAGCGACGAAGAAGAAGGCACGGGCGCGACGGAGGCCGCGGCCTCCTTGGACGACGAGCGTAGGCGGCGCGCCCAGCTGCCCGCGGGCGCCGCGGCCCGGATCGTGGACGCGATGCGCGGCGTGGCGTTCCCCGGCGCGCCGCCGCCCTGGGCGGGCGCCGTCCCCGACGAGCAGTGGCTCGAGCGCCTCCGCTCCCTCCGCGGCGGCCGCGACTAGACAGAGCAGATGAGTTCTCGACCCACAGATCACTGTGAGTTGTGAGAGCTTCTGATCCGCCTTTGTACTGAAGGAACATTCCTGTATCGCCATAGATCCAGTAGAATTGCCTCTCGCTGCTTCGGAATGAAACTCGTGCGCAGATCATCGCCGATGAGATCAGTGATCAACACTGGACGCTGTTCTTGTGTATGGATTTTATGGAGGTTTGGTTTTTTTTTCAGAGCGTTCTTACCTTGATTGTGGAGAAATCCGAATGCTGCTGCTGCTGCTCTCCGTGGGCATAACTCTCGACGATATCTGTGCGGTCAGAAATGCGATCAAAAGGCTTGTGAAATTTTCAGTTGTATGAATCGGCAAACGTTTAATTTGTCTGTGCCCTTGTTTGCCAGAATATGGAACAAACTCTGAACATGTACAAAAAGTGATCATGTAATTGGTATTCACAGCGAAAAGTGATCATCTAATTGGTATTCATAGAAACAAGTACAGATTCAAGCACACGTCCGCATCATCAGAAAAACAGCACTCTTTCGAACACACTCAATGATAGGCAGGTCGCCACTCCTCCACAGGCAACGCCGATATAAACGCCATGAACATTGCAAATAAGTAGAAATCAAATTTAGCTCTGTACTATCCCAGAACCATCTTTTTTGTTGACGGGTGAATGGAATAGCTCTACTGCTAATTTATTGAGACAGGCAAGTGAGTATATAGTTTGCTGGAACACAACATCACCAAACAAAACCTCAAGACCTGCATAAAATTCAGACAATCATGCCGCGTAAGCATAGGAAGTTGAGGCCAAAAGATTGGGTTCTTCTTTCCATGCTAGATGTGGTTCACATTAATAATTATTAAAAGAACATAAATTCGTTTTCTACCGATAAAAGAAACTGTAATCGGACAATATGAATTCGATGAATCAGCTATACACACAATGAGTTCATCCTTTCGATCTGTCAGATTGTGCATCATCTTGTTCCAATTTAATTTAATTGAACAATGCATAGCTAATTGCGCATGATCTTCTACCAACCCTTAACCCGAAGCACTAACATCTTTCAGCAGTTGGCAGAGGGCGTCATCTTCGGTTGCCGTTGCTTTATCCATCACCTGGGAGGAAGCTCTCTTTCTCTCTAGGTTAGGCTTATCTCCAGTTCACACCGCCGTTAGGTAGATTAGATAGATCGATGGCAAGGCCGAAAGCGATCTTCTCCGGACACGGCGCGTGACCGTCGTTTTCTCCCTAGCATGGCCGATCTGTTGCTTCATCGTTGTCACACGGGATGCAGTGCGCTGCTACATGCAAAGAAATTTAGCTAGGCTGTTGAGTGCTCGGATTGATCACACGCCTAGCCGGTAGGCCGGTGCAGTGTGGTATACTGTATGGTATAAAGCATGCGTACGTAACCTCGGCAGCCCGAGATGGACCCTCGGACGGACGGACGTCTCAGGTTGTTGCTGATGAGAAGCGTCTCTAGGAGGGGCACCTGATGACGGACTTGGTTGTGCTTCTAGATTTGGTTGATGCGCGTCGAGCAAGCCAGTGGAGCTTGGTGGCAGCGAGCGACTGGAAATGTTGAGCGTCGACAAACTTGTTAGGCCCGGCTTTGTATAATCTGCAATGAGAAGGTAGGTGTGGAAACATTGTTAAGGTTGGCTGCCAAACCGTAATACAGACAAAAGATTGTCTTACAGACGGCATTATCATAATAATCCACCAAATGCCAAAACGTAGCCTGCCCATCCTCCGAAACTACTGCATTCTACTTCCTGTATCAAAAAAACCTCTTATATTATGGGACGGAGGGAGTACATATCTATTCCTTATTTTTTTGGAGTTGTCGTCAGGCAACTGCACACTGGTAAGGCCTAAACTTATGCGTCCAAGGGAGTTAAAAGCAAAAGAACACCACATTTGATGTTAAGTTTGCGAAAAAATACCCAGCCCCTAATTTTTTGCAAAAGCCGCCGCACATTCAGTAATCTTTTTTCAGAAAACACTGATCAGGGGGATTTAGCCCATTTAAGCACTTTCCTGACAGGTGGGCTCTGATTGTAAGATGCTGACTTGGCAAAAATTGACGTAAACACCCCTAGATCTAAATAAAAAAACGCAATCAACCCCCGGCCCTGGCTGTGGACAACTGCAGCGCGCCGCCTGCCTCGATCCCGTATGGATCGGGAGAGGCCGAGCTGCCCAACCCCCGCGGCGCTCCGGGGACCTTGCCGCCGGCGACCACCGCTGTCCCGCCTACCATCTCCTTCCTCCTCCCTTCTCTTTTCTCTCCTAACCGAGACACCCTGCAGGTCAACTGTTGTCGCCACCGCATCCAAGGAGCCCCGCCGGCCGGAGCTCCGCCAACTGCCTCCACCGACCGGATCTGGGCGCCCTCAACCGCCCCCACAGCTCGCCGCCGCCAGTTCGCCGCACCAGGCTCCACCACCGCGCCCTCTCCCTCCCCGGTCTCTCTCCCTTCTCTCTCTCTCTCTCTCACGCAGCTCCTCCTCTCTCTGCTTCTAGGACGCCAGAGGCCGCTAGCAATGCAGAGGATTGTGGAAGAGCCAGCAACCGCCGCCGGCCATGAGCCAGGAACCGCCGGCCATGAGCCATGGCCTTATCCTACGAGTGTTTCACAGTTTTGTCCTTCATGTTTCCATCTTACACAAAGTGCCCCAACTGTTCAGTGTTTTTGCCAAGGCAGCTCCTTATTATCTGGGCCCACTGTCAAAAAGTGTTTAAATGGGCTAAATCCCCTAATCAGTGTTTTCTGAAAAAAGATTACTGAATGTGCGGTGACTTTTGCAAAAAATTAAGAACCGGGTATTTTTCTGCAAACCTAACCCCAAATGTGGTGGTTTTATGCAATTAACTCCGTCCAAGGTGATCTGCAGATAAAGTATGCATATGGTGTTTGCTGTTTGTGCAGGTTCAGGCCTCATCGTGTGAAGATATAACGAGAACTTGAACCTACAATGAACAAATATGTCATGAGTGATGGAATGTGCGTGCTGTTGGGTGATGAAGGAGTGGTGGGATCCAGGAATCGGTGGGCAACTTCCCGTCTCACGGTGATGCACGCACATGACTTCATCCAAGGTCTCCCCATTGCAAAGTCAGACATGGAACATGCGTGCTACTCGCTAGTGATACCCGGGTCAACTAGAAACTCTATTTTATGTTATGCCCTCCGTACATCATCTCCTGTAATTGTACATGGCCTAGATGCAGCTTGATACTAGTTTGCTCCTCTGAAAACATCCATCCGATTTTATTACTCCCTCCGATCCAAATTAATTGACGCGGTCTAGTAGTGCAACTTTGTATCTTTTTCGGTCGCAAGAGCCAGTTAACTGGAACCCTGTTGCAAAGAGACGCGAAGAGGATTTGACTAACGTGCATCTCTGTTAGCTAGCTAGAATTTGTCTCCCTAGCTTTGATAAAGCAGAGAGGATTTGACATGGCGATGCATTGACCGTGCTTGTCGAAATGTCAAAGCCCAACTGCCATGTTTATTTTTCTGGAGAATCTTGAGAGATGCTAGTGGCGTACGAACACGATCTTTATTTGACGCACGTATATGATTCATGAGCTGGCAAAGCCTAATCATGGGGAGCTGGTTGAACATTTCCTCGTCGAATCGGCAGATCACAAAGGTGCTAACAACTCAGATTTCCCGTGTCTTAGCACACAAATCTGCTCGCTTTTTTTCTTCCGTCGCAGTGACAACGCACGGGCGGAAGGATCAAGAACCAGAAGAAGTACACTTTTATTTATTTATTTATTTTATTTGAAAGAAAAACATTAGAGGAAGTCCCCCTTTTTTTGTGTGTGGGGAAGGCCCATTTGTTTTAATCAATCGCCATGTTTTCCCGCACAAATGGGCAGCAAGAGACGTGCATGGCGAAAACAAAAAGCATGCATGTTTTTTCCTTTGCTCCTGTGTTGTTTCAGTGTTCTTGTATGGATCGCTCACTCACCAATTCACCCGTTCACCAGCCACCTGGAGTATTTAACCAAAAACTATCACAATTAACGGAAACGTGACAGAAAACTATCACTCTACGTTTTTGTACGAAAAACTACCAAATTTGAACTAAACCATGGCAAAAAACTACCAAATGTCGAAAGCGCTCGCTTCGACCGCGCTAACCCCGAATCTGACCGGCCTGGCCCGCGAATCAGTTGCCACGGTGGCTAACTGACGGCCGCCGCGCGGTGACAGCCGTTAACGGCCCGTCCCCTGTCGGAACGGTGGGTCAAGATCTGATCCGTTCCCCTCTCGCTTCACTCTCTCCCTCCTCTCCCTCTCTCTGAACTAGGTGGCGGCCGCCATGTCCTCGTTGATTCCGGCGGGTGGCGGCGCTGGCTGCGGCGACGTTGGCGGAGGCGGTGCTGGCGGCGGCGACGTTGGCGGAGGCGGCGCTGGCGGCGGTGACACAAGTTTGGAAGCTGTTGCCTCGCCCGCGCCTCCACCGATGGCCAGCGGCTCAGTCGATAATTGGTTGGGGAGCACCAGTTTCTCGACGCAGGCCGGCTCACAGCAGCCGGAGGCACCGCTCTCCCAGTCATCGCCAATGGGTTGCAGGTATGCAAGTATCATCTGCTAGGCCTTTGGTTAGCAGCTTCAATCTGGCAAATTAGTAAGATGTGTTTGTTTCTGTTAGTTGGACATGTGTAGTAAACTGGAGTCAGTAAACTTTATAGCTCAGTCAATTTCAATTCAATTCATGAGCACTTATTTGTGCAGTTTGGCTGATCAGAAGTGGGAGATATGGTTTCAATTAGAAGGAAGAAACCCTGTGAAAAGGGGTATAATTGAGTGAGATATATCTTTGCTTACTCTACAATCACTCATTGCTAGTGAAGGGTATGGGGACAGTGATTACATGTACTATGTGAAGGAGGAGGAAATTGAATCTGAAAGAGTAAAGTATTTAGGTAATGAAGCTAGTGTTCATGAAATGTTGGATTTTTTTCATCACACTAGTGCAGAACCGGACAATAGCACCGGTTCGTAAGGCCCTTTAGTGTCGGTTCCATAACCGGCACTAAAGTGTGGGCACTAAAGGCCCCCCCTTTAGTACCGGTTCAGCATGAACCGATGCTAAAGGTCAACCACGTGGCACGAGCCAGCTCCGGGGGTCTGGAGCCCTTTAGTACCGGTTGGTAAGACCAACCGGTACTATAAAGTTTGGGGTTTTTTTAGTTTTATGATTTCTTTTTCATTTAATTTTGTGTTTCCATTTTAATTCTTTTTCGTTTGCTGGTATTTTACGATACTACACATTATACACGTTATGCATATATATATATATATATATATATATATATATATATATAGGGAAAATCCATCCTACCACCCGGTGGTAGTTACCCCACATGTCTCATATACTAGCATGTGGTACTATATATACTATTTTATTATTTTAAATATGTTTATATATTATATCTAAGATATTTCAAAACAAGTTACATGAAAAAATTGCATATGAGCCCATAGTTTTTGTTATATTTGTGAAATACGTACATATTTGTACGTAAAAAAGAGCATACTCAAAAAATGGTACATACTACCTAAAAATTTGTATATATACTACCTAATCATTATTATATACTACATACTACACGTACATACTCTCGGTTTCGACAGATATTACATACAACATACAAAACGCAAGTGGTGGTAACTACCACTGCTTGTAGGAAATATTTGTCCTATATATATATATATATATATATATATATATATAGAATTTCTAGTAGAACCAATCGTGCATATATATATCATCAATGTCTCACAAACCATCATATTAATTAATTCACACATACACACATGTATAGCTATATACAATTTCTCCTACATATGCATGTTGCCTTCGGAGCCAGTGGCATTAGCCTAATTGGTGCCTTCAGAGCACGATGACAATTGGAAGTGATTTTCATGGGGGCGGTAGCGGGTAATAGTATTCTCCCTTCGGATTTATGACCTGGTCGAGCAAAAATCCCGCTATTTCCTCTTGAAGTGCTTCTACGCGCTCCGTTTCTAGGAGCTTCTCCCGCACCTCTTTTAACTGTTAAGACGGAGATCAATATGCATGTGTATTAGTTGTGTGACTAGATATCGATAATGGTGTAAAAATTGTGAATAGTGTTTTGACAAGCGTACCCATTCCTGTCTTTAAGATCTGCTCCTTTCGGACGCCATCATGCGAATGTTCTCGCAAACGCAGAATGCACACAGATCAGTCCCCTGCGCCTGCTTCAGGGCCTTTACGAGAATGGAATTTGATCAGATAATAATTAATCAAGCATGATAATTAAAGAGATGGCAGCTAGCTAGCTAGCTAGTACTACTTAATTACTTACCTTGGGTCGAAACCATTTAAGCTTTTTTTTTCATTCGCCTTCCGTGACGCTGATGAACCTTGCCCAAGCCCTGCCCGTCGACAAAGAAAATGAATAAAGGGGTTATTAAATACTTCATATCATGAAATGACGAACTAAATAGGCCGAGATATATAGTTAATAATGATTGAAATTACCTGTTGACTATCCCAAACAAGATGTTATAGTCAGTATTTGCTTTGAGTAGTGAGTCCAGTATTTCAACTGTTCCGGCGTCAACTTTAATGATACACAAGATCCAGTGAAATCTGCATGCACACACGTTTGCATGTCTTAATTAAGTGGGCATATGTAAGCAAAAACATGTAGCTAGCTAGTAGGCAAAAACGGAGAATTTGTAGTACAAGACAGTGTGACTCACTGGAAGTTGTAAGGAAGTAGTATATCTTCATTGTATTTGAGGCGCTTCAAGAACTCTAGCATGTTGTCCTCTACGGCCTTTTCATGATGTGGATTTACCTTTTCATGATGTGGATTTATTAGCCATGTGTATTCATTAACGGTGTATGGGTCAATGAACCCAATGCCAAAGCGTCCACCTTTTCTCATTTCATACATCTTCATCCTGCATAATACCACAGAAAAGAATATAGTGAGGATAATTATAGGTAATGATTGATCAAAAGGATCACTACAGCTAGCTTGAGACTTAAATTATAGAAAGAAATCACTTACAGACAATAGCAACTGACGATAGATTTGTCGAGTGCGTCTTGATTGTATAACTGAAACAGTTCAGAATACTCAACGGACAGAGCTTTCTCATGGAAGTAATGCTCCTCCTTGACATTCACCATGAGGGACAATCGATCGGAAATCTTGGTAATGTTCATGTACCATTGATGCAATTCATACATTCTCGTTGGGAGGTTCTTGACCTTGTCTGGATCGACCAAAGGTTGGCCCCGGACATATTTCCGTTTTATTTCATCCTCTGTAAGCACAGGCATGGGCTCGATCTCGAGGAGTTGTCCAACAGTGATGTTGAGAACTTCAGCTTGCATTATATGGTCCTTGGTTATTACCACATTGCCCACCTCGGGAACGTAAACTGTTTGCCCACAATAATATTGGGCGCGCGTACTGTCACGTGTTGTTGGCACAACAAGCGAGGGGATCGATTGCGCCGCCTGTTCTCCCAGCTGGGGAATGGTTTTCCCGCATTTTTTGACAGCTGCTTGTTGTTTGCTCAATCCCGAGCTCGCCTCCTTACGTAGACGTGCTCGATTTAACTTCCTGATGTGGCGCTCATAGTCTGTGCCAACAGGCTTGGGAGCTGGTGGTTGAGCCATACGAATGAAGTGGTCAATCGTTTCCTCAGGCACTTTCTCCCTTGGCGGCGGTGGCGGTTTCGGTGCAAAATGGGCTTCCACCTCGGCCTTCGATATGGCCGCGTTTTCCTCCTCGGACTTGTCATAAGGCCTCTGCGGAAGAGGCGTGAGGCTTGGACCATATTTATATCGCTTGCCTTCGCCTATACTTCATGTACTACCTCGACTCGTACCGCTACGTACCATAGCTGCGGGGTGTCTCTTCTGCGATTGCTGAGGCGGCGGAGACGGCTGATGGGGCTGAGTTGGACGAGGAGGAGTGGCCTGAAGCTGTGCCGGACTTGGAGGAGGAGTGGCCTGAGGTTGTGCCGGACTTGGAGGAGGAGTGGACGTCTGACGCTGTGGCAGACTTGGAGAAGGAGGAGTGGCCTGACACTTTGCCGGACTTGGAGGAGGAGTGGCCTGACACTTTGCCGGACTTGGTGGACTTGCAGGAGCGGGAGTCTGCTGACTCGGTGGCGGACTTCGACGAGGAGTCGGCTGACGCGGTGTCGGTGGCCTTCGAAAGATGATGCAATCCTTTTTCCATAGGATGATACGATGTTTGGCCTCTCCGAGAAAGTGCTCGTCGTCACCTCCCGGAATGTCAAGCTGTAGCTCCGAATATGGGTCCACCACCTCATCAACCAAGACACGAGCATAGCCCGCTGGAATCGGGTTGCAATGGAAGGTTGCCTCAGGGGGATTTGTAAAAGCAACGACGTCCGCCACCTTCATGGATATGTTCTTCATTTTGACGTGTAGCTCGCAGTTAGTGTTCTCCGTGATGTCATCCACGGGGTATCTATCCAGCATTGCGTCGTCCGGGGCGAAACCCATGCTGCTTCTCGGCATGGATGGGGCGGTGCTATCCAATGCTGGATCATTCGCTAGCTGCTGCAGCTGCTGAGACCCCCTTTGCTGGGTAAGTGAGTCGATCTGCTCCTGCTGCCGCTGAAATTTGACTGCCAATTCCGCTGACTTGCTTCTAGGCCTTGAAGGCATTCATAGTCCCGCTTCCTCTGCTCCTCCTCCATCTTCCTCTTCTTCTCCCCCGTAATCTTCTTTCTCGCACGGGTTCTGTAGTCGGTGTTCCAGTCTGAAAACCCCTCATACCACGGAATAGCGCCCTTGCCTCGTGTTCTTCCCGGGTGTTCAGGATTTCCCAGGGCACGCGTAAGCTCGTCGTTCTCTCTGTTGGGCTGGAACACCCCCGATCGTGCCTCTTCTATTGCAACAAGTATCACATCGTCGGCTCCCTTCAGACTTGCCCTTGTCGAAACATTGCCTGTCTTCGGGTCCAACTCCCCCCCATGCGCATAGAACCAAGTCCTGCACCTGGGGGGCCAGCTCTTAGTAACCGGAGTGACACCTGCATCCTCCATCTCTTTCTCAGACTTATCCCACTTAGGCATTGCCACCGCATAGCCATCTAGCCCCAGCTTATGGAACTTATCCTTTTTTCGGCATTCTTCTTGTTTATTCTCGACCGTTCCTTAGCTAATTCCGAATCCTTGAATTTCACGAAATCGTCCCAATGAGCACGTTGGCTCTCTAGTGTTCCCTCGAATACTGGAGTCTTCCTTCCTCCCTTGACGTACTTGTCCCATTCACGATTCGTGTGGTTCTTGAATGCAACCGCCATCTTCCTAAGAGCAGCGTCCTTGACTTTCTGCACATCTGCTTCTGTGAAATGATCTGGTAGGGTGAAATGTTCCATGAGAGTATCCCAAAGCAGATCTTTTTGTCTTTTGTCGACAAAAGTAACATCTGGACGTGGAGCAGCGTCCTTTTTGTCTTTTTGTCTTTTGTCTTTTGCTGGCTCTCTCCATTCTTGAAGGGAGATCGGGAGTTGGTCCTTCACAACAACTCTGCACTGATGAACGAACTTGTCCGCAATCTTCTTAGGCGCTAATGGTTCGCCATTAGGTCTGATTGCCTCAATATTGTACTTTACGCCCTCCTTCAACTTTTTGTTCGGGCCTCGTTTCGTCCTTTTGCCTGAAGATTTGCTCGATCCGGATGGCTGAAAGAACAAAGATCGATTCGTTAATATATCTTCAAGTCATTTAAAACATGTGATGATCACCAGATGCCTGCTTATATAAATATATATACCTCGCCGGTCTTTGTTGTTTCAAGATCAACATTTTCTTCGTCATCATCATAATCATAGTTCATGACTTCATCAATTCGGTCGTCGCGATCGAATATCATATCACCCTCTCCGGTGTTGTTTAGAAATTCGGAGCCGTCATAATCTTCTTCATTCTGATCATCATCTGGCCCGTGAGGATGGCGTATCATATCGAACATGGCCCGTTCTCCCTCTCTGCCGGTATTGTCCACCATAGCTTTTATTTAACTAATCCAAAAGAAATATAAAACAATTTAGTATTCAAATTACATCGTCTCAAATAATAGATATAATCTCGAATACATCGTCTCGAATAATAGATATAATCTCGAAAACATCGTCTCGAATAATAGATATAATCTCGAATACATCGTCTCGAATAATAGATATAATCTCGAATACATCGTCTCGAATAATAGATATAATATCAAATACATCACTGGCTAGGTAGCTAATAAAGATCGAATACTATAGAAGAATCTAGGACACTCGCGGTTCCTGCGGCGCGGGCGGTGGACACCCAAAGAGAAGGAACCCTCACAGGATCATAGCTGAAGTGAGATCCCTGAAGAAACTGCCAGGTATTGGAGAACCTGCCGCCCTCTAACGCAACCATGTAGCGATGGACGTGCTCGTCCTCCTCCCTGACACGGCGACGTACCACCTCCGGCTGGGCCGGCTCCCTCCGCGCCAAAACTGGCCCACATGAACGCCACCAAACGAGATCAGGGTCGACGACGGGACCCGAGGCCGGGTTCCTCATCAAGCGACACGCCCCTCCAGGCAGCACCTCCCAGTGCCAGCCCGGCGGAGCCCAGTCCTGGACATGGGTCAGTCGGACGTCGTCGCAGACGTGTCGACGACGAGGATGCAGGTCGGGCATCGTCGAGAACAAATACTAGCTATATGCCCGCAAAAGTAACATTTTTTTAATGATTGGATTTTGATAACTAAAATTTCTAACATTTCTATATAACTAACATTTTTATAACATTTCTAATATTTCTATAACTAAAAAACAGAAAAAAAATTTATAACATTTCTATATATATAACTAACATTTTTATAACTATTTCTATAACTAAAAAACAGAAAAATTTCTAACAATTCTAACTTTTTTATAACTATTTCTATAACTAAAAAATAGAAAAATTTCTAACAATTCTAACATTTCTAACTATTCTTACTATTCTAACATTTCTAACTATTCTAACAATTCTAACATTTCTAACTATTTCTGAAAAACAGAAAAATTTCTAACAATTTCTAAAAAACAGAAAAATTTCTAACTATTTGTATAACTAAAAAACAAAAAATGTATGTGTGTATGTGTGTGTGCGCGCTCACCGGCAAGG
>NC_057795.1:598155524-598179315 GCF_018294505.1 Triticum aestivum | reverse complement strand
AGGGACGACGCAGGACGGGCCGGGACGGGGCGGCGGTGACGACGGGGAAGACGGGGACAGGAACGACGGGGCGGCGACGACGGGGACGGGGCGGCGACGGGGGCGGCAACGAGGGATGGAGACGTACGGGGGCGGCGGGCGACGGTGCAGAGGAGAAGAAGCCAGATGAGAAACTGAAATTTTCGTAAGTGTTGTTTATATAGGAGGGGCCTTTAGTACCGGTTTGTGCCACCAACCGGTACTAAAGGCCAGTTCTGGCCAGCCCAAGCGGCGGGAAGCGACCCCCTTTAGTACCGGGTGGTGGCACAAACTGGTACTAAAGGGGGGTAACCGGTACTAAAGGCCCCCCCTTTAGTACCGATTTGTGCCACGACCCGGTACTAAAGGGGGTGCGCTGGCGCAGGTGCGGTGCGGCAAGTTTAGTCCCACCTCGCTAGCCGAGGGGCGACCGCACTGGTTTATAAACCCCCGTGCGGTCGCTCTCTCGAGCTCCTCTCCAAAGCAGGCCTACTGGGCCTACGTGTTCTTTGCTGCCCTGTGGGCCCACTTGGCCTTTGCGGGCCTGCATCCTGGCCCAACAACAGGTTGGGTTTCTAGTCGTATGCAGGCCGCTCTGGCCTAGTAGGCAGGCTTTTTAATATTTTTTTTGCTTTATTTTTTTTTGTGTTTTTTTTGTGTATTTAGAGTTTCTTTGTGAATATTTTTGCTTTAGGTACAAAAAATTACAAACTTTCTGTTAGTGCTCGTAGTTTTCAAATTTGAATAGTTTAAATTTTGAATTATTTGAAATTAGTGTGAATCACTAGTTTGTGAATAACTTAACTTTAAAAATCAGTAAAGGCATGAAAGAATTTGTTTGCACATAAAATTTCTTCGCGTTTCAAATGCCAAAACACATAACTACCCTAACTATTATAGAGATTCCCCTCTGGGTGTGAAACACAGAAGAAAGTGATGATAGTGAAGCCGATCACATCCCAGATCTTTGGGTGTGAAACTTTTTCTTCGCGTGTGTCCCTTTGCGCCGTAACCATGGAAAATCTTCATCATTTAACGGGATGCTCGGGTCAATATTAACTGTGAATGGAGCAATTTCATCAAACTTTTCATAATCTTCTGACTTGTCTGTCTTGTCATCCACTCCCACGATGTTTCTCTTCCCAGAAAGAACTATGTGCCGCTTTGGCTCATCGTATGATGCATTCGCTTCCTTATCTTTTCTTTTTCTTGGCTTGGTAGACATGTCCTTCACATAGAAAACCTGTACCACATCATTGGCTAGGACGAATGGTTCGTCTGCATACTCAAGATTGTTGAGATCCACTGTTGTCATTCCGTACTACGGGTCTTCTGTTACCCCGCCTCGTGTCATATTGACCCATTTGCACCGAAACAAAGGGACCTTTAAACCACGTCGATAGTCAAGTTCCCATATGTCCTGTATATAACCATAATATGTTTCCTTTCCCGTCTTGGTTTCTGCATCAAAGTGGACACCACTGTTTTGGTTGGTGCTCTTCTTATCTTGGGCGATCGTGTAAAATGTATTACCATTTATCTCGTACCCTTTGAAAGTCATTATATTCGAAGATGGTAGCTGGGACAGCAAGTACAAGCCATCTTCAATAGAGGTGTCATGCATGGTACGTGTCTGCAACCAGCTGGCAAAACTCCTGGTTTGTTCACGTGTAATCCAGTCATCAGACCGCTCCGGGTGTTTGGAGCGTAGCAAATTCTTGTGTTCATCCATATACGGAGCCACCAAGGCGGAATTCTGTAGAACTGTGTAGTGTGCTTCAGTGAGAGAATGTCCGTCCATACATATTATTTGTTCCCCTCCTAGCGTGCCTTTTCCATCCAGTCTGCCCTTATGCCTCGATTCAGGAACACCAATCGGCTTAAGGTCGGGAATAAAGTCAATACAAAACTCAATGACCTCCTCATTTTGATGGCCCTTGGAGATGCTTCCTTCTGGCCTAGCACGATTATGAACATATTTCTTTAAGACTCCCATGAACCTCTCAAAGGGGAACATATTGTGTAGAAATACAGGACCCAAAACGTTAATCTCTTCGCATAGGTGAACTAGGACGTGCGTCATGATGTTGAAGAAGGATGGTGGGAACACCAAATCGAAACTGACAAGACATTGCACCAAATCATTCTGTAACCTTGGTATGATTTCTGGATCGATTACCTTCTGAGAGATTGCATTGAGAAATGCACATAGCTTCACAATGGCTAATCGAACGTTTTCCGGTAGAAGCCCCCTCAATGTAACCGGAAGCAGTTGCGCCATAATCACGTGGCAGTCATGAGACTTTAGGTTCTGGAACTTTTTCTCTGCCATGTTTATTATTCCCTTTTATTCGACGAGAAGCCAGACGGTACCTTAATACCGAGCAGGCATTCAAAGAAGATTTCCTTCTCTTCTTTGGTAAGAGCGTAGCTTGCATGACCCTGATGTATGCCGTCTTCTCCATGCATACGTTGCTGGTCCTCCCGTGCCTCAGGTGTATCTTTTGTCTTCCCATACACGCCCAAGAAGCCAAGCAGGGTCACGCAAAGATTCTTCGTCACGTGCATCACGTCGATTGCGGAGCGGACCTCTAGGTCTTTCCAATATGGCAGTTCCCAAAATATAGATTTCTTCTTCCACATGGGTGTGCGTCCGTCAGCGTCCTTCGGAACAGGTTGTCCACCAGGACCCTTTCCAAATATCACCTTCAAATACTTGACCATATCGTGTACATCAGCACCAGTACGGTGGCGAGGCTTCGTCCGGTGATCCGCCTCACCTTTGAAATGCTTGCCTTTATTTCTTACGGGATGCCTGCTCGGAAGAAATCGACGATGTCCCAGGTACACATTCTTCTTACAACTATTCAAATATATACTGTCGGTATCATCCAAACAGTGCGTGCATCCGCGGTATCCCTTGTTTGTCTGTCCTGAAAGGTTACTGAGAGCAGGCCAATCATTGATGGTCACGAACAGTAACGCCTTTAGGTCAAATTCTTCCCCCATGTGCTCATCCCACGCACGTACACCTGTTCCATTCCACAGTTGTAAGAGTTCTTCAATAATGGCCTTAGGTACACATCAATGTCGTTGTCGGGTTGCTTAGGGCCTTGGATGAGCACTGGCATCATAATGAACTTCCGCTTCATGCACAACCAAGGAGGAAGGTTATACAAACATAGAGTCACAGGCCAGGTGCTATGGTTGCTGCTCTGCTCCCCAAAAGGATTAATGCCATCTGCGCTTAGACCAAACCATACGCTCCTTGCGTCATCTGCAAACTCCTTCCCATACTTTCTTTCGATTTTTCTCCACTGCGACCCGTCAGCGGGTACTCTCAACTTTCCGTCTTTCTTACGGTCTTCTCTGTGCCATCGCATCGCCTTGGCATGCTCTTTGTTTTGGAACAAACGTTTCAACTGTGGTATTATAGGAGAATACCACATCACCTTGGCAGGAATCTTCTTCCTGGGGCGCTCGCCCTCGACATCACCAGGGTCATCACGGTTGATCTTATAACGCAATGCACCACATACCGGGCAAGCATTCAAATCCTTTTACTCACCGCGGGAGAGGATGCAATCATTAGGGCATGCATGTATCTTCTGCACCTCTAACCCTAGAGGGCAGATAGCCTTCTTTGCTTCGTACGTACTCTCGGCAATTCGTTGTCCTTTGGAAGCATATCCTTTATCATTACCAGCAACTTTCCAAATCCCTTGTCAGATACACCATTCTCTGCCTTCCATTGCAGCAATTCCAGTGTGGTGCCAAGCTTTTTCTTGTCACCTATGCAATTTGGGTACAACAATTTTTTGTGATCCTCTAACATGCGCTGCAACTTCTTCTTCTCCAAATCACTTGCGCAGTTTCTCTTTGCATCGGCAATGGCCCGACCTAGATCATCAACGGGCTCATCTGATGCCTCTTCTTCAGCTTCTTCCCTCATTGCCGGCTCAGCTTCTTCCCGCATTACCGGCTCAACTTCTTCCCCCATTGTTGTATCATCGTATTCAGGGAACCCATGGCCAGGATAGATGTTGTCGTCCTCTTCTTCTTCATTGTCTTCCATCATAACCCCTCTTTCTCCGTGCTTGGTCCAAACATTATAGTGGGGCATGAAACCGGACTCAAACAGGTGGATGTGAATCGTTCTTGACGTAGAGTAATTGCGACCATTCTTACAGCCAGCACATGGACAAGGCATAAAACCATCCGCCCGCTTGTTTGCCTCAGCCACAAGCAGAAAATTATGCACGCCCTCAACGAACTGGGGAGAGCATCGGTCATCGTACATCCATTGTCGGCTCATCTTCATTACACAACACCGAATAGACCAAATTAATACAAGTTCATACATAAAGTTCATACAACACTTAAATGCAACAAACAAATAACTCTCTTGCTAAAGCATTTAAATGCAACAACAAATGCGATCAAGATCGCAACTAAGGTAACAATTGATCCAACAGCATAATGATACCAAGCCTCACTATCGATGGCATATTTTCTAATCTTTCTAATCTTCAAGCGCATTTTCTCCATCTTGATCTTGTGATCATCGACGACATCGGCAACATGCAACTCCAATTCCATCTTCTCCCGTCAATTCTTTTCAATTTTTCTTTCAAGTACTCATTTTCTCTTTCAACTAAATTTAACCTCTCGACAATAGGGTCGGTTGGAATTTCCGGTTCACATACCTTCTAGATAAAAATATCTATGTCAACTTGATGGGCATAATTTGTCATAAACACGAAATGCAACAAATAGTTTTAAAAGAGAATATACCACATCCGAATCATAACAAGGACGAGGGCCGACAGGGACGGATATCAAAACCATGGCACTATGTATAACAAACAACGTACGAGTAAGATAATTATACGAGTAACTATATATCCAAATCACACAAACATCAATTTTTTATATAAAATTTCATGAACAAGAGGCTCACCACAAGGTGGTGCCGGCGACGGGACGGTGCGGGCGATCGACGGTGGTTACGACGGAGATTTAGAAGGCACTAAGTAAAACACACCTACATATGCAAACTAAGTGTTATTTTGACCTCAAATTGCATATAAATCAAATACTACCACATATAATTCCTTCCAAATTACTAAAACCCACAATTAATCACTATATAAACCAATGCAAGAGCTAATCTAGCAATGAGAGATGAAAGGACAAAGTTGCTAACCTTGGTGATCATTTGAATGGATGGGGGCCTGCAAATCTTGACAAATTTGGGGCAAATTTTGTGATGAACTCGAGAGGAAGAAGGGAAGAACAGAGGAGAGGGAGAGGGGAAAGGGGGAAGAACAGAGTGTGGGCGGACGAAGGGTTTATATAGGACGACCTTTAGTACCGGTTCGTGCCACGAACCGGTACTAAAGGTTCTGGAAGGGCCCCACTCTGACAACATCCTGCCACCACTTTCTTTAGTACCGGTTCGTGGCACGAACCGGTGCTAAAGGTTCGCCACGAACCGGTACTAAAGAGCTCCTCCCGCCTAGCCGTTGGAACCAGCACTAATGGACACATTAGTGCCGGTTCTATTACAAACCGGGACTAATGTGTCTCACATTTGACCCTTTTTCTACTAGTGTCATGTCAAGCTAGTGAACATAAGGGTTGTGAGAAATGTTGAACCTGGAATTAGTACACATGGTAATGAAAATTACATAAACACTCAAGAGAGATGCTGTGTGAAAATGGTTGTGGAGCAATATGAGCTTCAGAATCAGATAGATGATAGAAAGGCTCAGCTTGAGAGGAGCAGGATTCAAAGAGAGGCATATTTGAACCACTTTGAAGGAGACACTGAAGTGTCTGAATTTTGTTCTGAGGATTCATTTCATTCAGATGGGAGTGCTGAAGTTGTTCAACAAATGGAAATAGAGTGTGCCTCTGAAGAGGATACAGCATTGCAAACTACCGCTATTGTCAAACATGTGAAGAATCCTGGTCTAAGTAGCAGATGTCACAATGAGGTAGAGAAAAAACGTTTTGAAGATTGGTTTCCTAAAGCAGATGAGTTTTGTTTTGCTGGTGATGCAGGCATAAGTGATGAGGAAGAAGAAGATGAAGTTGAACTACCATACCTCATGAAGAAGCCAAAGACAAAGAGTAGTAAGAAAAAGATGAAGGACATGCTATATTTTGACCCCTCAATTCCCAATTCACATTTACTCTTGTGCAAGAACGTGTGTTTTGATAGTGTTTACCAGTTCAGAGAAGCATTAAGAGATTTTCATATAAGGACTTTGAGGTCTTTTCACTACCATAGGAACACTCCAACAAGAATTATTGTTTGGTGTTCACAGAGAGAGCATGGATGTGAATTTTACATGTGTGCCTCCAGGATAGCTCATGAAAGAACATTTTGCATTAAGAAGTGTGACATTGAGCACACTTGTCCAGCATCAGCAGAGAACACAAAGGTTACTACAAAGTGGCTTTCCAAAGCAGTTGACCCCTCTCTTAGAACAGATCCTAGAGCACCTGTGGATGCACTTATTAAAAATAGCAAATTCAAGTTTTCAGTTGATGTATCAAAGAGTGTGGCCTATAGGGCAAGGAGGAAGGCTATTAAGGTTGTACAAGGTGACCAGAAGGAGCAGTACTATAGACTGAGGGACTACCTACAACCAGTTCTTGACACAAACCCTGGTAGCAGGTGTGTAGTTACAACATTTGAGGACCCAGAAAACCCTGCCCCAACTCCTAGATTTAAGTACATGTTCTACTGCTTGCATGCATCAAAGCAAGGTTTTCTTAATGGTTGCAGGCCCTTTATAGGTAAATCTATAACTGCATTTTGTTAAAAGTATGTTGTTGTAAATTTATGGTAGCTAATTTGGGTATGGATGCAGGGCTTGATGGTTGCTTCATCAAGCTAACCATTGGACAACAAATTCTTGCAGCCATAGGAAGAGATGGCAACAACAACATCTACCCCATAACCTTTGGTGTGGTTGATAAGGAAGATTCAGAGAGTTGGACATGGTTCTTAACCCAACTAAGATGTTGCATTGGAAGTGGAAGCAAATTTGGAACCTACACCATTATTTCTGACAGGCAAAAGGTATGCACCCTATCAGAGAGTTCAGATATATATTGTTATTAGTAGCTTTATTTCTTTTTGTTCATGACCATGGTTATTAATTTACAATCAGGGTCTTCTTAAGTCTATAAATGAGGTGTTCCCTGATTCCCCTCAGAGATACTGCCTCAGGCACATATATGCAAATTTTCAGTCAGCTGGTTTCAGAGGAGCGGAACTAAAGAAGATAGTAGATCAGGCTAGCTACTCATTCACCAAACATGGCCATGAATTAGCAATGGCAGAGCTTAAAGCAGACTGTGAGGATGCCTGGAAGTGGCTTAAAAAATCCCAAAGGAGACTTGGTGTAGGTCTGCAATGGATTACAATTGCAAAACTGATCTTGTTGTGAACAACCTTAGTGAGGTTTTCAACAAAATGATCCTTGATGTAAGGGCCAAACCAATTAGGACTATGTTTGAAGGAATTATGACTGAGCAGATGATCAAAAGGCAGAATACTAGGGAAAAAACTGGGAACAGTAGGTGGATGATCACACCCAACTATTCAGAGAAACTAGAGGAGAATAAGAAGTATGCCAAATTTTGTGATGCATATAAGGCAGGTCCTGACATTTGGCAAGTGTCTAGTAAGGAAAATCAGTAATGTGTCAACCTAGCTAGTAAATCATGTGACTGCAGGAGGTGGGACATGACAGGTGTGACATGCAGTCATGGAATAGCAGCAATGAGCAAGATTCACATGCACCCAGAGGACTATGTGCATGAATTTTTCAAAAAAGCACTATATATTGAAGCATACAAAGACATTGTGTACCCTATCCCTGGTCCTAAATTCTGGCCTGACACTCATACTCAGGATATTGAGCCCCCAGTGTTCAAAGAAAAAGCAGGCAAGAAACAAACAGCTAGGAGAAAGGGGCAGTTTGAGGTGCCTGCTCCAAAGGACACAAGCAGGATGGGAACAATTACATGCAACAATTGTGGTCTACAAGGCCACAGATATACAAACTGTGGGAAAGCTCTAAAACCTAGTCTTGAGATGAGAAAGAACTTACACCAGGTCATTCAAAAATGATGCATTCTTTATTTTATTATTTTAGATCTGGTATATTTACTAACTGATTTAATTTTTTCATGCAGGAGAATAGAGAAATTTTTAGGGGTTCCTCTAGTGCAACACCACCACCTCCACAACCACCACCTCAACACCAAACTTCACATATCCCAGCATCATCTGCTCTACCTACTAAAGCAACAAGGAACATAAAAACAGTAGCAAATAAGAGAGGTTCACTACCTCCTAAAGCAACAAGGAACAGAAAAACAGTAGCAAATAAGAGAGGTTCAACATCAGCAGTTTCAGCAGGAGCAACCAGGTCTTCACCAGCACCTGCAATAGGATCAGCATCAACAAGAGCTCCAAGACCAAGAGGATCAACATCAACAAGAACATTCAATGCACCAAGAACATCCACTGGAGAACCAGGGATATTGGCAGGCAAGAGGAAGAGGAAACCTCCTAGCAAATTTGCATCCTATTTCAATGCTAGTGGAAACTATTGAAACTCTGTATCTAAGTATGTGTTCTGGTACTTAGTTTGAGTGTATGGTACTAAGTTTGTGTTCTGCTACTAAATGTGTGTTGTGCTACTAAGTTTGTGTTTAAATTTAGACATGTGAACTTGTGGACAATGTTGAATGTATGGTACTTATTTGTGCCCAATACCAATGGGCTAAGTGCTACTGATTTGTTTTGAATTGTTTTTTTGTTTTACTTTGCCATTTCTACAGTTCAGGTGCATGTTTTAATTGTTTTAATTTGTTTTATTTGTTTTACATTGCCATTTCTATAGTTCACAAGTTACTGCCAAATTCATTTTAGAAAAAAAATGCACAAAAAAGGTCTGGCCTAGGGCTCGAACCCAGGACCAGTTGGTTGTAACTATGCGTTCAATATCAATGGGCTAGTGCTGGTGATTTGTTTGACTAGCATCGGCCACAGATATTATATGTTGTTAGGCACGTCGTCTGTTCAGCTTGCGTTGCAGCCGGCAGCGTGGTGAGCGTGCGTTGAGTAACACCAGCCGTTTCGGATTCTACGCCTTTAATACGTGTCCACCCACCACTCTCTCTGCTAACTCGCCCACTCGCCGCTCGCACCGCCCACTCCACTTCCCCCTCTCTCCTGTCGAAATTACCGCCGACAACCACCGCCACCGCCGTCGCCATGGAAGAATGGCAGCTGGCCATCGAAGCTCTCGCCAGCAGCAACAACGAGATCCGTGCGTAGTACAGGGAGATCGCGCGCTGGTTCCCCAGTCTGGCGATGATGAGGAACCACGCCCACGACCTCGTGAATGTGATGACGGCTGCTGAAAAGCAGCACGTCTTCCCTGACGGCTGCACCATCCCGCCGCCGACCATTCTTCTATGGGCGATGCGCGAGGTGCAGCGCTCCCCCGACCCCAGGCAGCGCGCCAGATGGTGGATGTACCGCTCATACACCACGCCGCCGGCCGCTGCGGACCACGTCACCGATGGTGTCCTCGCTCTCCCAGCCCCAATCAACAACGCCTATTGGGAGAGGCGCAATCCATGGGTCCTTGGGCCCTCTGATGAATCTAACGGCGAGTCCACTGACGACGAGTCCAGTGACGATGATGAGGACGAGCCCTCTGATGACTCTAACGACAAGGTGGATGAGATCGTCGTCCTCTCCAACGACGAGCCTGAACTGCATATGCTGGCTCCCATCCTCGACGCCGTGGAGGGGGACAGGAACCGCCCAATCCAAGTGGATGCGCTGCCGGATGTTGCCGATTTCCCAGACGGCGTCGTCGTGAAGCAAGAACAAGATGGCGGCGAGGAAGATGTGTTGGAGCCGCCACCGTGCAAGAAGAGGGTGGCCGTGACTGCGGTGCGCCGCTCCTAGCGCCTGAAGATGCTGAAGGAGGGGTGAAGTGCTGCACTAATATTCAGTTTCATCAGTCCTGAACTTTCGTAAGTTCAGTATAAGTTCCTAGGTTTAGTTTCGTCAGGCAATATCTACTACTAGTTGCTATTTATGTTAGGCACTATCTACTACTAGTTGCTATCTATGTCAGACTATGAATGGTAGTACTATCTATCTATGTCAGACTATCTATATATGTTACTTGCTACTTGCTACATATGTTAAGTTATTTGTCAAACTATCTCAGCTAATTGCTATATATGTTACTTGCTACTTCCAACTATGTCACTACTGTCAGTTATCCACACATGATATATGCAGAGTAAAACAGCCTCATCATAGATAAAACATTCTTACTTACTTAACTTAGCATGAGTACTCACTTAGCATAGTAGGTCTTAAAATAATAGTCATTACATCATAGATAAAACAAACTAGTTCTTAAACCATAACAGTACCTCCCTCCCTCATACCATTCTGAAAGCACATGAAACTTTCCCAAAATATACACCTGACATGCATGACATTCGAAGGCCAGCTATATATATAGGCCTACTAATTACTTAACCCACAAACCAACCACTTCACTCATTCATAATTGCCTTGATCCTCATCTTTGCTGCCATGCCCAACATTGAGCAGATCAGCAATCAGATACTCTAGCTTCTTCTTCTCTTTCTTAAGTAGGTCCCTGTCCCCCTCCACTTCCTTCATGGCCTTCCTCATGTTCTGAATGATCTCTGCTTGGCTTTGAAGAATGCACCTTTGCTCCTTGGCAAGCTTCAGCTTTTCCATACTTAACTCAATCTTTGCCTGATCCTCAAGTTGTTTCTTCTTCTCATTTAGTTCATTGATTGCCTGACTGGTATAGTCCATGTCATGAGACATCTTGCCATCTTGATAGTCAAATAGCTTGGATACATCTTCCACCAACTGGCTGTAGTTGTTTGACAGGAAATCAATTTCCTTCTGTAGCTTGGCCACCTCTTTCTCATGGGCTTGTTTTTCATCCACCCTCCCCAAGTTCTGCTCATGGTACATGTCCCAAATCCTGGTTAGGCACCTTTGTAGAATCTCTGGCCAAGGACCATCCACCCACTCCACAACCCCACAGTTCACACCTACATCCTACAGAAGCAATTATTTATAATTAAGCACAAAGCACTTAGTAACAAACTTAGTATAGATAACTAAATTCATAAAGTCATTTCATTTAACTGAAACCCTTTGTTTACATCAATATGCTCTCTGAATTGTGCAAACATAATTCAGAGATAGTAAGCACACAACACCTGACTTAGCATCAGAGATAAATTCAGTTAGCAGCTATATTTAGCAGTAGATATAAATTCATTTAATTCTGTTCTTTTTCAGTTAACAACTATATTCAGTAAACACCTAACTAATACATTCAGTTCATAGTACAATTGAGATATCTGTCTGTAGGTGTTCTCAGGTTCAGTCATGTATTGAATTCAGTTAACTAAAGATCTACTTTCACATATAGCTTCCATATGTATGGCACTTTCAAGTTTCAGTTCTAAACTATAGCACACATCTTTGCACATCACACATCTCTGCACCACATGTTGCACCACACGTCTCCACCAGCAAAACAAGTTAGCATTCAAGATTTTTCATACCTGCTGCACAGGACAACCTAGGAAACGCCTCACAGTCAAAGAACCTTGAAAAGCCACCATCTTCTTCGGCCTCTGATGATGCATCATGCACGTCGACTCAGATTCAGTGTAAGAACCACATAAAGATGGTTCCACCACACTCTCAGGGGTTTCCTGTAAAAGAAGCTTCGAATCAAACCAAAAGCAACTAGGAATCTCTAATTTGGATGAACTAACCCTAACCCTAACTCTGTTCCACCATTATGCACTTACAAAGAGCTGTTGATCCAGTGAAACCATGTTGATGTCCTCGTCCGAGCTCTCCTCGTCATTCCAGGATGGCATCCTCAACTTCTATCAGCGGCAATGGCTGCGACGGCGATGGCGACAGGCTGACCTAGCTCAGAGCACCAGGGAGAGGGAGAGGGTGAGGACGAGTGAGAGCGAGCAAGGAGGAAGAGAATGAGCGAGTGGCTGAGCTCGCTCGCTCGCACTTATTGGCCCACCGACTGGCGCCGTTCCGACAGGGGATGGCCATTAACGGCCGTCAACAGCGACGGTCGTCAGTTCGCCACCATGGCAACTGATTCGCGGGCCAGGCCAGTCAGATTCGAGGTTAGCGCGGTCGAAGCGAGCGCTTTCGACACTTGGTAGTTTTTTTGCCACGGTTTAGTTCAAATTTGGTAGTTTTTCGCACAAAAACATAGAGTGGTAGTTTTCTGTCATGTTTCCGTCAATTGTGGTAGTTTTTGGTTAAATACTCCAGCCACCTATGGTGGTCGTCAGCTGCAGTTTCGTTTCTCAATGCGTATAAGTCCAACTGGAATAAGTATGTAAATGGAAAAAATACAGACAACCAAACAGATCCTAGGCATCTCCGATGCGGAGCACTTATTGTATATTACCAAATGTTCACAAATATGTTTGGATGTGTTCACACATAGCAAGCCAGACGAAGATCCGCGAAATCATCAAATGTTTATTGAGTTGTATACATCATCGATTCCAAAAGCCTCCAGTCCGGCTGTCCGTGCCAAAGACCTCAAGTTTTGGTCTCCTTTTCAGACCCTTTTGCACAAAGCATTTGTATATGCTAATGCATAACTCTAGAACAAACTTCATCGCATCTGGATCCAAGTCCGCCGCCTTCACAAACAACATCTTTTAAGCCTCGCCTTGGGCCTTGATAGCAATCTTTTTCCGCCAAGCTTGAATCTCCATGAACACGTCAAACCTCTCCACCTTCTTTTCCTACTTCACCTCATTGTGCTTGGCATGCGCCGCCTCTCCTAGGCACATGGGTGGCCGGTGCAACCCCTCCTTTTGTTGGATCACCATCTTCATCATCTTCTTTGGCAACGACATCGGTCTTCGGAATGGGAAATGGACGCCCACTTTCTTTTGCCCATTCAACTTCATCCAACAATGTATCTACGTGATGGGATTCTTCTTCAACTTCTTGTACAAAGTGCACACATGTGCGGCTAGCAAAGCAATACAAAGACATGATCAACAAGTTGCAACATTGAACAAATCAATCAAATGACAACACATAAAGCAACAAGCCTAAAAACATTCAAGCCCGACGAGTGACACACCACTTGGCCACCGATTTCTCACTTGTTTATAGGTGTCTTAATACTTGTTGACCTTTAATTGAATGGTATACCATCGATGGGCTACCGACTTTGCATTGCGTTCATGGATCACTTATTCTTGTAGGGGGTGTAGTGCTTTTGCTCATGAAATGGATCAACACTAGTGGCCAAGCATGCCAAGCACACCAAATCATTCTCCTTCTCATTGTACACATTGCTCCTTGCCTTTTTTTGGGTCGACATCTCGCTATTCGGTGTCATCACCTCCTCAAGATGCTCGGTGTCCGACTGTGGCTCTTGCTCCGGCATTAAAGAGTAGAGGTCCTCAACCTGTCCATTTTTGTGTGTGCCACCGTTGTGGATCATGTTCATCATAGCTTCATCGGTGGCTGTCGTAGAAAAATGGAGGATGCATTCCTTCGAACAGTGACAATGCACCTATGGATGACGGCTCCTCAGATGGAATCCAGGAGGGAAAAGCGTTTGCAAGTTTGTGGGCACGTAGTCTACGTTAAGGCCGATAATGTATGGTGGAGGGTGGCTGGAGGAGGCGACAAAGTGTTGCAGGGGCTGTGACATCTCGGTTTGACCATTTAGATGGTCGAGGTTATAGTACGATGACTTGAACTAGCAGGGGGGCTGCGATGTCTCAGGTTACATCAACACCTTCTTCCCAGGATGAGCTCCGAATGCATGCGCCTCTGCCTTCTTCTTTTCCCTCACCTTTATGTGTTAGCCTTGCCGCTCCACGGACGCGTCCAATCGCATGGGAGCCTATCGGTTTAGAGGGACCACAAACATCTCCAAGGGCTTGGCGGATCCATCGATGTGACGGAGGACGGAGGCACGGGCGATGGAAGATTGGGTGGGGGAAGGATCAAGCGGGGCCGGCTATGATCAACGCAGAAAGGGTGGGCTTTCACACGAAAATAGTGAGAGGAGTGGCTAGCTGCGCGGGCTCCACCTCGGTTTTGGATGGGCTAAGGGTGTCAGACCAGTCACCCCCAAAGTCCGATTCCAGTTTGTGGGAATTCAGATCCCCGGTCTAGACATTTTTATGCTGGACATTGAATGTCTAAAAGTGTCCGGACCGGCTCCGGACGTTTGCAAGCGATTTAGTGGTCCATGTTGAACTTACTCTTTTATTTCTCAGGAAACCATGGGTTGCCCTATTGTTATTGGGGTTCTTCTATCTTGTGCGTGGAAGGCCAAAATGATTCAACTTTTGTGTGTGGCGCTATGAGGAAGAAGGAGAAACTTCACTCCTGCGTGATGGGTGAATTTGGAGCAAACTCCAAACGGGACCTCCACAGCCTCCAACTATGGAGGCTCCGAGCTCCATAAATTATGCCAACCCAAAAGCATATAATGACTCTGCAGCTCTGCTGGAGTGTTATTTTAGGCTAGAATCGTCATATTTATAGTTTTTATGGCCATTCGACAAATATGACAACTCTACTAGAGTTGCTCTTACCTCCAACAACTCATTTGCTTCTCGAGCAATCCCTAATTTCTTTTTGCTTTTTCAGCAACACTAGCTTGTATTTCCAGCATTTCCCCCAAACAAAACATATATTTTCAGCAACATTTATATGAGTAAGCACGACACTAAAACTTGGCTCCCACGTTGACGGTTGAATTTGGAGCGAGCTCCAAATGAGGCCTCCACAACCTCCAAATATGGAGGCTATGAGCTCCGTTTTGGAGTGAGCTTCATAATTATGCCAACTCGAAGGCATAAGATGACTGTGCCAGAGTGTCATCTTGGGCCAAAATCATCGCATTGGCAGGTTTTATGGCGATTGAGCCAATATGGCGACTCTGCTAGAGTTGCTCTTACCTCCAACAACACATTTGATTTTTCAGCAACATTAATTTGTACTTTCAACATTTCCGTGAAAAAGAAACACATATTTGCAGCAACATTTATACGAGCAATGATCAACATTTTGTTTGTACTTTCATCCCGTATTTTTCATTCATAATCATGGGAAAACATATGACATCAACAGTAGATGCACAATGATGTCTACTACACAACCTTCTTCTTGTAGAAGTTGTTGGGCCTCCAAGTGCAGAGGGATTCTAGGACAGTAGCAAATTTCCCTCAAGTGGATGACCTAAGGTTTATCAATCCGTGGGAGGCGTAGGATGAAGATGGTCTCTCTCAAACAACCCTGCAACCAAATAACAAAGAGTCTCTTGTGTCCCCAACACACCCAATACAATGGAAAATTGTATAGGTGCACTAGTTCGACGAAGAGATGGTGATACAAGTGCAATATGGATAGTAGATATAGGTATTTGTAATCTGAAATTATAAAAACAGCAAGGTAGCAAGCGATAAAAGTGAGCGTAAACAGTATTGCAATGCTAGGAAACAAGGCCTAAGGTTCATACTTTCACTAGAGCAAGTTCTCTCAACAATAATAACATACTTGGATCATAAAAGTATCCCTCAACATGCAACAAAGAGTCACTCCAAGGCCACTAATAGCGGAGAACAAACGAAGAGATTATGGTAGGGTACGAAACCACCTCAAAGTTATCCTTTTTGATCTATCTATATATTCAAGAGTCTGTAGTAAAATAACATGAAGCTATTCTTTCCGTTCAATCTATCATAGAGTTCATACTAAAATAACACCCTAAGACACAAATCAACCAAAACCCTAACATCACCTAGATACTCCATTGTCACCTCAAGTATCCGTGGGCATCATTATACGATATGCATCACACAATCTCAGATTCATCTATTCAACCAACACAAAGTACTTCAAAGAGTGCCCCAAAGTTTCTACCGGAGAGTTAAGACGAAAACATGTGCCAACCCCTATGCATAGGTTCATTGAACCTGCAAGTTGATCACCAAAACATACATCAAGTAGATCATGTGAATATCCCATTGTCACCACAGATAAGCACGGCAAGACATACATCAAGTGTTCTCAAATCCTTAAAGACTCAATCCGATAAGATAACTTTAAAGGGAAAACTCAATCCATTACAAGAGAGTAGAGGGGAAGAAACATCATAAGATCCAACTATAATAGCAAAGCTCGCGATACATCAAGATTGTGCCAAATCAAGAACATGAGAGAGAGAGAGAGAGAGAGAGATCAAACACATAGCTACTGGTACATACCCTCAGCCCTGAGGGTGAACTACTCCCTCCTCGTCATGGAAAGCGCCGGGACGAGGAAGATGGCCATCGGTGAGGGATCCCCCCTCCGGTAGGGTGCCGGAACAGGGTCCTGATACGTCTCCAACGTATCTACTTTTCCAAACACTTTTGCCCTTGTTTTGGACTCTAACTTGCATTATTTGAATGAAACTAACCCGGACTGACGTTGTTTTCAGCAGAACTGCCATGATGTTGTTTTATGTGTAGAAAAGAAAAGTTCTCGGAATGTCCTGAAAATCCACGGAGACACTTTTTGGAATTAATAAGAATTTTTGGGTGAAAGAAATACACTAGGGAGCCCAGGGCCTGTCCACGAGACAGGCCCCCCTATAGGGCGCGCCCCCTATCTCGTGGGCCCCCTGGACCTCCACCGACCTCAACTCCAACTCCATATATTCCGTCTCACGAAGAAAAAAATCAGAGAGAAAGTTTCATCGCGTTTTACGACACGGAGCCGCCGCGAAGCCCTAATCTCTCTTGAGATGGCTGATCTGGAGTCCGTTCGGGGCTCCGGAGAGGGGGGTTCATCGCCGTCGTCATAATCAACCATCCTCCATCACCAATTTCATGATGCTCACCACCATGAGTGAGTAATTCCATCATAGGCTTGCTGGACGGTGACGGGTTGGATGAGATTTACCATGTAATCAAGTTAGTTTTGTTAGGGTTTGATCCCTAGTATCCACTATGTTCTGAGATTGATGTTGCTATGACTTTGCTATGCTTAATGCTTGTCACTAGGGCCCGAGTGCCATGATTTCAGATCTGAACCTATTATGTTTTCATGAATATATGTGTGTTCTTGATCCTATCTTGCAAGTCTATAGTCACCTATTATGTGTTATGATCCGACAACCCCGAAGTGACAATAATCGGGATACTTCTTGGTGATGACCGTAGTTTGAGGAGTTCATGTATTCACTATGTGCTAATGCTTTGGTCTAGTTCTCTATTAAAAGGAGGCCTTAATATCCCTTAGTTTCCGCTAGGACCCCGCTGCCACGGGAGGGTAGGACAAAAGATGTCATGCAAGTTCTTTTCCATAAGCACGTATGACTATTTACGGAATACATGCGTACATTACATTGATGAATTGGAGCTAGTTCTGTATCACCCTATGTTATAGCTATTACATGAGGAATCGCATCCGGCATAATTATCCATCACTGATCCATTGCCTACGAGCTTTTCATATATTGTTCTCCGCTTATTTACTTTTCCGTTGCTACTGTTACAACTGCTACAAAAACCCAAAAACATTTATCTTTACTTTTGCTACTGTTACCATTACTATCATACTACTTTGCTACTAAATACTTTGCTGCAGATACTAAGTTATCCAGGTGTGGGTGAATTGACAACTCAACTTCTAATACTCAAGAATATTCTTTGGCTCCCCTTGTGTCGAATCAATAAATTTGGGTTGTACTTCACCCTCGAAAGCTGTTGCGACCCCCTACACTTGTGGGTTATCAACACTAATTTTTGGCGCCGTTGCCGGGGAGCATAGCTCTATTCTCTGAGTGACTTGGGATTTATATCTGTTGATCACTATGAAGAATTTGAAAGACTCTAAAACCAAGATCTATCCCTCAACTACGAGGGGAGGTAAGGAACTGCCATCTAGCTCCGCACTAGATTCTCCTTCTGTTATTAATAAGCTTGCGACACCTAAACCTACTACTGCTATGAATTCTGATATGTCGCATGTTATCGATGATGCCACTTTTGCTTTGCATGATTCTTATGATGGAACTACTTCTGTGCATGATACTACTTTGCCATTAGGTGAATTTCTTGATGAACAACTTGCTAGAGTTAGGGGTAATGAAAATATTTAAGATGCTATTATTGATGATAGTGATGATGAAGGTTCTCCCAATGATTATGTATTGCTTGTTGTTCCTAAGGATTATGCTATGAATGAAGAAGCTGCTAGGGAAATCTTTGCTTGCAATGATAGATATGATCTTAAGAAATTATTAGCTAAATGGAAGCAGCAGTTGTCGTGGTTCTAAGCCTGACAGTAGAGTGGGGGGTAGGTATGGAAAGGCAAGGTCCTAGCTATGGAGAGGTTGTAAACACAAGGGATGTACGAGTTCAGGCCCTTCTCGGAAGAAGTAACAGCCCTACGTCTCGGAGCCCGGAGGCGGTCGAGTGGATTATGAATATATGAGTTACAAGGTGCCGAACCCTTCTGCCTGTGGAGGGGGGTGGCTTATATAGAGTGCGCCAGGACCCCAGCCAGCCCACGTAGGAGAGGGTTTAAGGTGAGTTAAGTCTGGGGCGTTACTGGTAACGCCCCACATAAAGTGTCTTTACTATTATAAAGGCTACTTAATTACAGGCCGTTGCAGTGCAGAGTGCCCTTGACCTCCTGGTGGTCGAGTGAGTCTTCGTGGTCGAGTCCTTCAGGCCAGTCGAGTGAGTCCTTCGTTGGTCGACTGGAAGGCGACCTCTTCTAAGGATGTCCTTGGGTAAGTTACTTGGATCAGGTCCATGACCCTACCCTAGGTACATAACCCCATCATTAGCCCCCGAATGGATTGAGGCTTCGAGTGAAGAAGGAGTTGATGTCGTTTCCGATTAACCTTTGCGCTCTGGTCGTGCGCTGTTCTGGACCAAAGAACCTCTTCGTCGACAGTGTGCAACTTGTCTTCAGTCGACTTGATCCATTCTCTTCTTTTGTCGAGTGATCTTTCGGGCTTCGACGATCTCCGAGCGACGGATCGCCGGAAACCCCGTGTCTGATAGACTGATCTGCTGTTCGCGGATTCCGCGGGATGCGAAATTTGGGGATGCGCGCGAAGTGGAGCGGACCGCGGCGTTCGGATGGGACGGGACATAGACGCCTCGATCTCCGCGCCGCTTTATCGGCCACGTATCCCGTCTGCATAACTGTTCCTGATATGATTAGATCGACCGGGCCCACATGTCATCCACTCGGAAGGGACCTTATAAATGCGCCCGGTGAGGATTTCTGTACTGTGCCTCAGCATTCTCTCTCTCTCTCTCTCTGCTCCCTTCGTCCCCGTTCAGCGCGCTCGCTCTCGCCCCCGCACAACTCCCCCACACGCACCTCGCCGGCAACCATGGCCAAGGAGAAGACGGCGGCGCTGGAACGTGCGAAGAAGGCGTCGGCGTCGGAGAAGGCGAAGGGGAGATCTACCAGCCGCGGAGGGTCTTCTTCCAGATCCCGCCTGCCGAAGGGCTGAGTCCAAGGAGACTGGATCCAGTCGACCATCACAGAGAAAGACCTCCTCGACATGGCCAACGAGGGCTTGATCCCTCACGGAGCTGCGAGGCTTCCGGGGAAGGAGTGGCAGCCCCAGCCAGAAGAGGGTGAGTGTGTGCTCTTGGCCACCCATGTTGATCGTGGATTTTCTTTGCCGCCGAGTATTTTCTTCCGTGGCTTCTTGAACTTCTTCGGAGCGCAGCTCCACCACTTTACCCCAAATTCGATTGCCTATCTTGCCGCGTTCGTGTCCATGTGTGAGGGTTTCTTGGGCTGTCGACCACACTGGGGTTTGTTCAAGCATATATTCACGTGTCGCTCTCAGACCGTGAAGAAGGCGAGTCCAGGTGATGAGAGAACCCGAGTCGTCCAAATGTGTGGGGGCCTGGGGATCCAGGTGAGGAATAAGAGCACCTTCCCGCCCATGACCTTTCCCGAGTCGGTCAGAGGCTGGCAGTCGACTTGGTTCTACTGCCAGGACCAGTCGACGCCGGGGCAGTCGAGTGGACTCCCACAGTTTACCATGGACCGAGTGAACAAGCCTTCCTCTCTGAAGTTGATTCCGGAGGAGAAAGCTGACCTGAAGATGTTGATGGAGCGCGTGGTGCAGCTGGTTCGGGAGGGAGTGACGGGCATGGATCTCTTGGAGGTCTTCCTTAGGCGTCGTATCCAGCCCCTGCAGTTCCGGAGCCACTACATGTGGTTGTACTGTGGGACTGAGGACGAGACTCGAGTCCATCCGGAAGCAGTCGACGATGTCACTCTGGAAAGATGGATGGTATCCGTTACCGGAAACAAGGACAACCCACGTGGAGCCAGAAGGATTCCTCCACTCAACCACAACAGCGATCCAAACAAGGTACACTTGCTCTACTCTCCACTGCGTTCTTGTCGCATTCATTTCTGTTTACCCTGCCGACTGGTCGACTGATCCTTGTCTTGATATCTGCTAGGCCCTCACCGAGTTGTACTCGATGCCCAATGGGGCACAAACTCCGACTGAGGAGGGTGAGGCGAGTGGGGGCAAGAGCCAGGACGAGGAGGAATGGGACTCGGACGTTGCAGAGGATGATGATGATGATGACGATGATGGTGGTGATGAAGATGACGTTGAAGACGAGGAGGAAGAGGAGGAGGAGGTCGTACCACCGCGCTCGGAAAGGCGGTCGAAGCTTGTCCACGACCCTTCGACCGAACGTGGTAAGGGGGTTGCGACCGCCGCTCAGTCGACCAAGCGCCCTCGGACCACCTCTCCGGTGCCGACTGAGAAGGCGCCGAAGCAGCCTAGGGCGGCCTCGTCGAAGCCGATCAAGCTCCTGCCAAAGATGAAGGTGTCCATCCCCACCATATCAGGGTAATCGTGCTGCTTAAGTCTTCTTATTTTGTGTGAACTTTGTCTCTGGTCGACATTGAAGTTAGTCGACTGATCCTTTGGAGTTGCAGTGCTGCCACTTCTGAAACCTCAGCCCGGGCTGATGACCACGAGATGGAGGACGTAGCAACTTCGAAACCAGGTACTGTATTCTTAACGCCGTTCTTAGTCGACTGATTTGCGATCTCTGATCCTGATTCTTCTCCGTAGCCCCACCCAATGTTGTTATCGATCTCCCTGATGATGACGAGGATGAAGAACCACTGAAGCGCAGGAGGAGTCGGAAAGCGTCCGCCAGTAAGGTGCCTCAGGATGTGACGGCGCCTGAGATTCCGACTGCGGAGGAAGGGAACACCACTCGACACACGGTGTCCTTCGCAGATCCATTGACGAGTGCTCAGCAGCCCTCCCTCTTCACAACGCACCATGTCCCGGAGGACCAAGCTGGCGCGGCGAAGGAGGCAATACGCCAGGCGGGAATCATGATGGTGCAGCTGAAGACCATCCGGGATGCGAGCCAGGCGGCATATGACGCCAGTTCTGCCCTCCAAAGCAATGTTCAGGTCAGTCGACCATCGTTTGCTCTGTTGGATATGCTACCAAAAACTTTTCCTTTCCAGGATTTATAGTAGTCACCCAGTGGGTGTGTCGATTAAACTCCGTGTTAGCGGGGGCACGCTGAGTGCACCCGCTGGGTGTAGTCCCCAAGGCTAAGGTCGACTGCTGGCAGTCGGCCTTAGGCTTTATGCTGTCAATCTTTCTGTCAGTCGACTATGTCGACTAGATTTCACAAACCGGTGGGGGCACGCTGAGTGCACCCACTGGGTGTAGTCCCCGAGACTGTGGTCGACTGCTTGCAGTTGATTACAGTCTTAAAGAATACATCTCCCTTCTTTTTTTTTGAGGTCGACTAGTCGACTTTGTCTTCAACAGGATTAGTGGGGGCACGCTGAGTGCACCCACTGGGGTCGAATGCTTGTATTCGGCTGTAGTCTTAGAAACGTGTGTTTTTCCCTTTTTCACTCGGAAGTGAATTATATTTGACGTTTAGTCGATTGGTTCTTCGCAGAACTCTTGTGATCTTGTGGCTCGCTACTCTGAGCTGGAAAACAAGCACACTCAACTCGAGCTGAGCTTGAAGCTAGTTCAGGAGAAGCTGACGAAGGCAAAGGAGGAGACCGAAGGTATGTTTGGTGAGGCCCTGACGACTGCTTTTCCCCTTGCTTGTTTCAAAATCTGACCTTGCTGTAACTTGCAGGTAAGGTAAGGGAGGCCCAACAGAAGAAAGACCTCGAACTAGCTGAGAAGATCAAGCTTGCTGACGAGAAGTTAGCTTCAGTCACCAAGCTCGAACAAGACAATACCAATCTGAAAGCTGCTCTTGGGATCGCCAACAAGGAGGTCAGTCGACTAAAAACTGATAAGGCTGCCCTGACCGACCAAGTCAGCAAATTGAGTGGGAAGAAAACTGATCTGGAGGCCTTCCTGAGTGGTCTTGCCAAGAAGCTGTTTCTTATGCTTGAAGGTAAACCTCTATGCTTGGCAAATATTTCCAATTGTGGTTTTTCCATTCGACCATCCCCTTGACTTAGTGATCATCCTTGCAGAATTTTGTCAAAACTTTGAAGAAGAAACTAGCCGGCTGGAGCCAAACCTCGCCCCCGTCAATTCTCCGGTGAACGACGAAGTTGTTATGGATGTTTTCCGACTGGAGTCTCGTGTTGCAGCTGTCGTGGACTATCTCGCAAGGCTGAAGGCCGCCACATCTCGCATCGACTCGACGCTCTGGCCTGAGGAGACACTTTAGAATGACCTTGAGTCGCTGATGGCTCGTTTGAACACGATCCCTGGTCGAGTGCAGGAATGGAAGAAGTCCTCGGCTCGGTGTGGTGCAGATGTTGCTCTGTGTCTTGCTCGAGTTCACTGTAAAGATGCGCGAGAAGAGAAGCTGGCGGCCCTTCGGGTGGCCAACACCAAGAAACACGACTTCAGGTCCTTCATGGAAACTTTCCTTGCAGCTGCCACTCGGATCGCCGACGGAATTGACCTTGATGAATTCGTTGCACCTTCCAGCCCTCCACAGGAGGGGTAAAAAACTTCTTCTGGCTCGACGCTTTTAAATTTGCCTCGGTATGCCGAGTGGAATTGTAACTGATAAACCTTAACAGGCTTAACGCCTGAGCACTTTCGGTTCCTTTAGATATCGATTCAAACTTGAATTTGGTGCTTGAATATGATTGCCTTTGGCTCGAAATGTCTTTTGTAGGTTCAAAGCAAGGCGTCTTTACTGCAATCGACTTATTCTTTAGTCCACTTAGGCGAGCACTGGGCTGCGGCTAAGCCTCCGAGTGGAAGCCCGGCTTACCACTCGGTAGGATTTCTATAACTTAGGCGAGCGCTGGGCCGCGGCTAAGTCCCCGAGTGAGAGGATTGCTCCTCACTCGGAAGGATTTTTATAACTTAGGCGAGTGCTCGGACTGCGGCTAAGCCTCCGAGTGAGAGGGTCGCTCTTCGCTCGGTAGGATTTTTGTAACTTAGGCGAGCACAGGGCTGCGGCTAAGCCTCCGAGTGAGAGGTTTGCTCTTCACTCGGTAGGATTTTTATAACTGAGGCGAGTGCTTGGACTGCAGCTAAGCCCCCGAGTGAGAGGTTTGCTCTTCACTCGGTAGGATTTTTGTAACTTAGGCGAGCACAGGGCTGCAGCTAAGCCTCCGAGTGAGAGGTTTGCTCTT
>NC_057795.1:598150155-598155142 GCF_018294505.1 Triticum aestivum | reverse complement strand
ATTTTTATAACTTAGGCGAGCACAGGGCTGCAGCTAAGCCCCCGAGTGAGAGGTTTACTCTTCACTCGGTAGGATTTTTATAACTTAGGCGAGTGCTTGGACTGCAGCTAACCCTCCGAGTGAGAGGGTTTCTCTTCACTCGGTAGGATTTTTTACAACTTAGGCGAGCACAGGGCTGCAGCTAAGCCCCCGAGTGAAAGTCTGGCTTACCACTCGGTAGGATTTTTTACAACTTAGGCGAGCACGGGGCTGCAGCTAAGCCCCCGAGTGAAAGTCTGGCTTATCACTCAGTAGGATTTTTATAACTTAGGCGAAACGGATTCGCAGCTAAGCCTCCGAGTGAGAGTCTGGCTCACCACTCAGTAGGATTTTTACAAACTTAGTCGAAACGGATTCGCGGCTAAGTCACCCACTGAGGGGGAATTTTATTTGGACAAAAATAAAAAGTGATAGAAATTATGGAGGAACTATGACACTATTATTTTGAGGTCCATGAACTACAGAAGTACTTTATTGCAACTCATCCGAGTGATAAAACTTAAGTGTAAAATGGGCGGAGTAGCTCCGCGTTCCAAGCTCGGGGCTCGTCGATATTATGCTCGACATTGTAAAGACGGTACGCCCCATTGTGGAGAACCTTGGTGACGATGAAGGGGCCTTCCCAAGAAGGAGCAAGCTTGTGTGGCTTGTGCTGATCCACTCGGAGAACCAAATCCCCTTCCTGGAAGGCTCGACCTCTCACATTTCTGGCGTGGAAACGACGCAAATCTTGTTGATAGATGGTCGACCGGATCAGAGCCATCTCCCTTTCTTCCTCTAAAAGGTCAACTGCGTCCTGCCGCGCTTGTTCAGCCTCTGCTTCATTGTAAATTTCAACTCGAGGAGCATTGTGGAGAAGATCACTCGGCAAGACTGCTTCAGCTCCGTAAACCAAGAAGAATGGAGTTCTTCCGGTCGACCGATTAGGTGTGGTCCGCAGCCCCCAAAGCACCGAGGGAAGTTCGTCGACCCAAGCTCCAGCCGCGTGTTTGAGATCACGCATCAGTCGAGGCTTCAATCCCTTAAAAATCAGTCCATTAGCTCGCTCTGCTTGTCCATTCGACTGCGGATGGGCGACTGAAGCGTAGTCGACCCGTGTGCCTTGGGAGTTGCAGAAATCTCTGAATTCCTCTGAGTCAAAGTTCGACCCATTATCCGTGATGATGCTGTGCGGGACACCATATCTGAATATTAGTTCCCTGATGAAGCTAACAGCAGTACCGGTGTCAAGGCTCTTGATTGGTTTAGCCTCGATCCACTTGGTGAACTTGTCGACTGCCACCAGTACATGCGTGAAGCCACTTCGTCCTGTTCTCAAAGGACCGACCATGTCCAGTCCCCATACTGCGAAAGGCCAGACGAGTGGGATGGTCTTCAGGGCTGACGCAGGTTTGTGCGACATATTCAAGTAGAACTGACATCCCTCGCACTTATCCACTATGTCTTTTGCCATCTCATTCGCCTTTGGCCAGTAAAATCCGGCTCGGTATGCTTTGGCCACGATGGTCCGAGAGGACGCATGATGACCACAGGTCCCCGAGTGGATATCATTGAGGATGAGTCGACCTTCTTCTGGTGTTATGCATTTCTGACCAACTCCAGTCGCGCTTTCTCTGTATAACTGTCCTTTGATTACGGTAAAGGCCTTAGATCGACGGACGATCTGTCGAGCCTCTTCCTCATCCTCCGGAAGCTCTTTTCTCAGGATATATGCGACATACGGAACTGTCCAGTCGGGAATGACCACCAAAACCTCCATGATCAAGTCGACCACCGCTGGGACTTCAACTTCAGTCGGATCTGTGGCACTCTTGGGCTGTGGAGTTTCTTCGGTGAAAGGATCTTCTTTGACTGACGGAGTGTGTATATGCTCCAAGAACACACCACTCGGAATGGCTTCTCTCTTGGAACCTATCTTTGCTAGATCATCAGCTGCTTGATTTTTCAGTCGGGGTATATGATGGAGCTCCAACCCCTCGAACTTCTTTTCCAGCTTCCTCACTGCACTGCAGTATCCAGTCATGGCTGGGCTTCTCACGTCCCACTCTTTCATCACCTGGTTGACCACTAAATCCGAGTCGCCATAGACCATCAGGCGACGGACGCCGAGTGAAATGGCCATGCGCAACCCATATAAGAGGGCCTCATATTCTGCCTCATTGTTGGAGGAATCAAAGTGAATCTGGAGCACATATCTGAGCTTATCTCCTTTGGGGGAAACCAGGACAACCCCAGCACCGGAACCATTCAACATCTTAGAGCCATCAAAGAACATGGTCCAATGCTCCGAGCGAACTTCAGTCGGCTGCTGCTGTTCAATCCACTCGGCGAGGAAATCTGCTATTGCCTGGGACTTAATGGCTTTCTTCGCCTCAAACTTGATATCAAGGGGAAGAAGTTCAATCGCCCATTTGGCCACTCGACCAGTTGCATCTCTGTTGTGTAAAATCTCTGATAGTGGAGCGTCGCTGACGACTGTGATGGAATGATCAGAAAAATAATGAGCAACCTTCTTTGTGGTCATGTATATTCCATACACAAGCTTCTGATAATGAGGATATCTCTGCTTGGATGGAGTCAAGACTTCAGACAAATAATACACTGGGCGCTGAACTTTGAGAGCTTTTCCTTCTTCTTCCCGCTCGACCGTTAGCACAGTACTGACGACTTGTCCTGTGGCTGCGATATAGAGCAACAGAGGCTCTTTGCTGATTGGAGCAGCAAGCACCGGCTGGGTGGAGAGCAGAGCTTTTAGCTCGGCAAACGCTGCATCAGCTTCTGGAGTCCACTCGAACTTGTCTGTCTTCTTCATCAGTCGGTAAAGAGGCAATGCCTTTTCACCGAGTCGTGAGATGAATCGACTTAATGCGGCCAAGCATCCAGTAAGCTTCTGGACATCGTGCACTCGCACAGGGCGTTTCATTCGGAGAATAGTGCCAATCTTCTCTGGGTTAGCGTCGATTCCCCGTTCGGAAACGAGAAAACCGAGTAACTTGCCACCAGGAACTCCAAATGTGCACTTTGATGGATTGAGCTTGATATCATATCTTCTGAGGTTGGTAAATGTTTCAGCGAGATCAGCGAGCAGGTCGGAACCTTTTCGTGACTTGACAACGATATCATCCATATATGCTTCCACATTCCGACTGATTTGAGTGAGTAGACACTTCTGAATCATTCACATAAATGTGGCTCCGGCATTCTTGAGGCCGAATGGCATGGTGATATAGAAGAAGCACCCGAATGGAGTGATGAAAGCTGTTTTTACCTCGTCGGGTCCGTACAGACGGATCTGGTGGTACCCGGAGTAGGCATCTAAAAAAGATAGCCTCTCGCATCCCGCGGTCGAGTCAACAATTTGATCTATGCGAGGGAGAGGAAAATGATCTTTCGGGCAGGCCCAGTTGATGTGCTTGAAATCAATGCACATTTGGAGCGACTTGTCCTTCTTAGGAACCATGACGACATTAGCGAGCCACTTGGAGTGGTATATCTCTCGGATAAATCCTGCCGCCAACAGTCGAGCCACTTCTTCACCAATGGCCTTTCTCTTCTGGACGGCGGACCGCCGAAGATGCTCTTTGACTGGTTTTGCAGATGAGTCGACTCTTAGGCGATGCTCAGCCAGTCCCCTGGGAACACCTGGCATGTCAGCGGGCTTCCATGCAAAAATGTCCCAGTTCTCACGGAGGAACTGGATGAGCGCTTCTTCCTATTTTGGGTCGAGTGTTGTGGAGATGCGGGTCGGAGCTGCTTCGGGGTCGGTCGGGTGAATGTGAACAGGCTTCGTCTCACCGGACGACTGGAATGCAGACTCTGTGGCGGGTTTCTTTGATCGCAGCAAGTCACTCGGATCTGCGTTTTGCTTGTATTCTTCGAACTCGACTGCTGTCACCTGAGAATCGGCAATCTTGGAGCCCTTCTGAAAGCACTCTTCTGCCTTTTTCCGATCACCGGTGACAGTGATCACTCCTTTGGGGCCGGGCATCTTCAATTTGAGGTACACGTAGCATGGTCGAGCCATGAACCGTGCGTAAGCTGGTCTCCCCAAAATGGCATGATATGCACTCTGAAAATCCACGACCTCAAACGTCAACTTTTCTTTGTGAAAATGTTTCGAATCACCAAACACCACATCCAAAGCTATTTGGCCGAGTGACTCAGCCTTCTTCCCTGGTATAACTCCATGAAAGCTCATGTTACTAGTGCTCAGTCGGGACATCGGAATGCCCATTCCTTTCAGTGTGTCTGCATACAACAAGTTCAGCCCGCTTCCACCATCCATCAGCACCTTTGTCAGTCGAGTGCCTTCGACAACTGGATCGACCACCAAAGCTTGCCTCCCAGGGGTGGCAATATGAGTCGGGTGATCAGATTGGTCGAATGTGACGGGTGTTTGGGACCATTTCAGATAATTTGCCTTTGCGGGGGCAACCATGTTCACCTCTCGGTTAATGACTTTCAGTCGACTCCTGCTTTCCACATCTGCAAAGATCATCAGAGTGGAGTTGATATGCGGATATCCTTCCTCACTGTCCTCCTTGTCTTCGGCCTTGTCTGACTCCTTCTCCTTGTCCTTAGACTGTTTTCCCTGAAACTGCTGGATCAGGAGTCGACATTGGCGAGTGGTGTGCTTCGGGTAGATGATATTCCCCTCTTCGTCTTTCTTCGTATGGATGTGACATGGCATATCCATCACGTCGTTCCCTTCTTTATCCTTTACCTTCTTGGGGTTCCAGGATCCTTTTGGTTTCCCCTTAGACTTTCCCTGAGTCACGGCCAGAGCCTCTCCAGGAGCTGCTGGTTCAGCCTTCCGCTTCTGTTTCCGACTGGTGTTTCCTTTTTCCGACTGACTCGGCTTGTGCTTGCCGCTTCGGAGTCGGTCTTCTTCTTCGCCGTTGGCGTACTTGGTAGCAATCTCCATCATCCGACTCAAGGTCATGTCACC
>NC_057795.1:597770012-597778050 GCF_018294505.1 Triticum aestivum | reverse complement strand
GGTTTGAGAGAGGAAGGTCGCAAGAAAACGGCTCAAAAAGAGAAAAGGAAAAGCACTGGCATCCATGAAATATACACATCACAAATCTTAAAGGACAGGCCCAAGGCCAGAGTTCATTACACCCGAAAACCCCCAGTGGGTGGGTGGACCTGCTACCTAAAAGAAATTTTTGCTAAGATATGACAGAGAAGCCTCAGGCATTTCCAGCGCCAGCTCGCGCTCCTACCGGCTCCCCCTCGGCAGCCTCCGGGTACGCCGAAGTGTCGGTGTCTTCCTCCTCGGCACCTCCGTCGCGGTAGACGTACTTATCCTCGGAGCTGCCCTCCGGGTCGTGCAAAAGCAGGCCATAGTCATCGCCATGCACGACTCCGCCATCCTCCGCCCACTCCTGGTGGAACTCATCATGGAAGGCGAACTCAGCGATGTAGCTGGCTCGGGCAGCAATCTGTCCGGCCTGCGCCTGCAGTAGATCCTCCAAGCCGGCCCGCTGGCCCATCAACGTATCCAGCTGCAGGTCCGGGTGCCAGGACACCGCAAACCTGAGCGCCATCTCGGCGCCAGCACGAGCGGCGGAAACGCGCCACTCATGGAGTCGGTCTGGCCCCATCTCCAAACATCGCGCCAGCCGCGTCAAGCTGTTCGACACGATGGAACCCGGCCACAGGGCCGCCGTCATCACCGTGCCAGCCTGAGAGAGCCGCCCCATGTGCTCGCCCAAGATTCGAAGACGAGCCTCGGCGGCGGTCATGATCTCCGGGAAAGTCCAAGCCACCTGTGGGTCGGTCTTGGAGCCAACGACCCCAAGCGGGTCGCGCTGAAAGCGGATGCTTCCTCTACCAGCTGGCGCGTCTTCAGGAAGGCCCCTTTCAGGAAGCAAAGCAAGTCAGAGATCACCAAGGAAAATAAGCCGGGATCCCAACCCGGCAGAACTCAAGGAATGCACTTACTGGAGAAGGACTCTTCCAGGTGCTGCGCTTGAAGCAACGTACCATGCCGCTCCCGAGCAATGGTGCAGTCATGCTGCTGGAGCATCTTCTCCAAGATGGCCACCTTGGAAAGGGCCGCCTTCAGCTCGGCATCCTTGTCCTTGGTCGCCTTCTCAGACGCCTCATGGCAGCGGGTCTCCCCGTGATGGGTCTGCTCCGCCGCGGCCATCAGCCCTTGTCATCGGCCAGCTTGCCGCGCTACTCGTCACCTCGGCCAGCGCCCGCTGCACCTCCACAACCTTGGTGGATTACGCCTTGAGGCGCTCCACCTCGGCCTCAAGACGGCTCTTGTCGCCCGCCAGCTGTTCTTGCAGCCGGCTGGCTTCGTCGAGCGACCGCCAGGCCATCGCCATCTCCGCCTTCGCCTCCGCCACCTTGGCTCCAAGACGGGCGGCATCGGCAACAAGCTGATCATAGTGGAGGCCACCCCGAAACAGTCGGGTCTTTCGAGACAGCACCTTGGCTACAAGAAGAAAATTCAGAAACAAAGGACTAGTTTTAAGATTTGACCCAACTGCTACGCAGCTGGCCCGAATCTCAGGGGCTACACCCAGTGGGTGCGCTAGCGCGCCCCCACTAAAAAAGAGCACAAAAAAATACCTGCGGTGATGCGGAGCTCCTCCTCCTTGGCGGTGAGCTGCTCTTTGAGCTCCCGATATTTGCCGAGGAGCCGGTTGGAGGTGCTAACCCGGTAGGAATCCAGTTGCTGCAAAAAGGCAACAATCAACACAAGACGGCATTTTAAGTTTCGACCCAACTAATATGTTGTTGGCCTGAACCTCGGGGGCTACACCCAGTGGGTGCGCTAGCAAGCCCCCACAAAGAAGAAGCCACAAAAGAGAAAAAAAGCTGAAGACAAGGCCAAATAACTTACTAGCACGGCGGGCTCCAGCTCCCGCGACTGCTCCACCTCGGCCTGGGCGAAGGCCTGGATCCGGTCCGTCCGCCCTCATAAATGGCGGCTGGCGGCATCCGTCGCCACCTCCTCCTGGGTCTGGGGCCCGAAGACCTCGCCGGCCCCGCCCTGTGCCGACAGCGACCCGGCAGGCCGACGCCCCCTGGCCTGAGTACCAGGGCGTGCTCTCCGCTGGCAGCTCCCCCGCGGCTGGCGTCTCCTCCGATGCCCTCTTCGGTGCCACCGCCGGCTCGACAGCCGGGGTGGCCTGCGGCGCCACCACCAGCGGCGCCTCACTCGTTGACACCCGGGGCGCCTCCTGCGCCACCGCCTATGCCGCCTCCTCCAAGATGACATCGCCGCCGTCTCCGTCGACCCCCGCCCGATCGACCGCGTCAATCTGCGATGGGTTGTTGTTCCCAATGACCACGACCTCCCAGTCGAGGTCCACCACCTCCGCACGGCCTCCTTGGCTGCGCTCCCCCACCGACGAAGCCTCGAAGACCGTCGCCGCCACCATCATCCCTGCCGACATCTCTGTCCATGCCGGCTCCTCGCCGGCTCGCGCCCATGTTGCCACGGTGTTCGTCCAGGCCTGGACCAATGGCGCCTCTAGCTCCGCCTCGGCCCTGTTTCGGTCCCGCCAGGCCAAGCCTTTGGTGTCGGCCGGATCCAGGCCAAGATCCGGATCCACCGGCTCCTCCTCCTCGTCCTGATCGGCGGCGCCGGACTGGATCCTCCAGAATGTGGTACCCTCGGTGGAAGCGGCGTCCTCCGCCGCCCTTGCCAAGAAGATCGGCGACCTGAAGTTCAAGACAAAGTAAACAATAAGCAGGGCCGCTCGGCCGCTTGGGTGCAAGCAAGAGAGAAACTTACCCCGACAGCACCAGAATGGAGGGCCTCGCTGGCCTCTCCTGCGGAGCCCCGCGCCTCCTCTTGGCCTCTTCGCCGCGCGCTTCACGACCGAGGACTACGGCATGACGTTGTCCTTCCTGTGCTGCCAGCTCGCCACCGGCGTCCCCCGTTACAAGCCAGCATCGCCCGCGCCACCGCCTCCTCCGCCCAGCGCCACTACACCAACGACTCGCGTCAGCATTACCCACGCCATGTCATGCCCGACAACTCAAGGAATATGAAAAACAAAGCTTACCTGCATGGTGCCCCGCGCCGATGTTGGCGACCGCCTCCTCCCCTCCACTGTCGGCCCCGGGCTCCTCTAACTCGGCCTGCACCACCTACAATGTTGCCCGGGTGTAAGGATGCCGGATGGCGTTCAGAAGCACCTTCCGCGTCACATCAGTATGAATAAGAAGATGTGCAGCCGCAAAGTATGGAGACCAGGGACTCACCATGGGCGCCGAATTCGCGTGGCTGTACGACGGCTTGCCGAACTGCCAGTCGTCCCGTAGCGCGGCCTTGGAGATATCATTGACCTGGCGCGTGACCTGGTCCACCCCCAGGTGCATGACCGACATGCGGTTGGGATCCTGAACACCGGTCATCTGATCGATGAGGTAGCTACATCGCTGCAGTGGCAGAACCCGGCGCATAATGAAGGCGGCGATGAGGTCGGTGCCGGTGAGCCTCTCCCGCACCTTCATCTCCGATACGTGCTCGCAGAGGTTGAGTATCTCCTGCGACGGGTGCCTGGGGTAGTAACCCTAGTTTCGCTTCGCCCGCGGCGGTGCGTTGACGAAGGGCGGCAAGTTGATGTGGTCCGCGCCAAGGTTGCAGACGTAGAAGAAAGAATTCTGCCATTTCTTGGCAGAATCCTCCAGCGGCATCTTGGGGCAATCGGCACCCGACCGCTTCGAGATGACGGCAGCCCCGCAATCGGACATCTCCGTGCTGCTTCAAGGAGAAGAAGCGCACCCAGAAGTCGATCATAGGCTCAACCCCCAGGTACCCCTCGCAGAGGGTGATGAAGCCCGAGAGCTGCACAATGGCGCCAGCGCCAAGATGATGGGGCTGGAGCCCGAAGAACTCCAAGAAGTCATGGAAGAAGGTGCTCGCATGAAGGCCGAACCACGCTTGAAGTGCGGGAAGAATACCACGCGCTCCGTGCCCTCGGCCCGCGGCTCTCGCTCGCCCTACGGCAAGCGCGCGACAACCTCCGTCTCCCCCGGTAGGCGCCTGGTGGTGCGGAGGTAGGTGATGTCGTCAAGGGTGATGGTCGAGCCCATCCACGAGCCCGATGGCAACGCCATCGATGAAGAAGGAAGAAGGAAGGAGAACAACGATGGAGCTCTGCTCGAAATGGCGGGCATCACAACACGGCAGTCGCAGGAAGCAGAGAGAGGATGAAAGGCACCGGAGCATGAGTGAGAATGATGTCCACCGCCCTCTCGCCCCAATTTATAAGCGCCGTTTCGAAACATGGGGAAGTTGGATCATTTGCGCTCACCCTTCCCACTTCCCCACAATAAGTGTGCACGTACGCATGCAATAACTACATGAGGAAGAGCAACCGACTTGCGAACACCGAAATAAATCCGCACGCATGGGCCAAGGGCGCGTGGCCGCGGGCCCCAGCCCGTCGCCCAGTCCCATCACGCGCATGGCCTGTCAGGCCCCTCTGGCTTCTAGGCGCCACATGGCGCTCGTGCGAAGCCCAAGGGATTGCCTCAAGATTCAGCAGACCCTCCGGTTTCCCACCGCTGCCGGGATGTTGCGATCCGGTTTCCAGAAACCGACACACAGTGGGTGTTGCCAGACCTGGCAGTCGCTAGATTCGCCTCCTCAAGGGGGGGGACTCCGAAGGCCCTCCCATCCGAAGACGGCGGACCTTCACAGCTTTGGGGACTACTGTCGGGGGGATGAACCCCGGGTAGGCAACGGAACCCGGATCCTTTTCAAAAACAATAGGGCCAGCATCGCCCTTCAAGCCGGCTCATGCTTGGCCGGGTCGCCCCACCCGACCAAGCCCCTCGGCCCGGCCGAACTCTCCAACCCAGCCAAGATCCTCGACTCGGCCCCAATGACGAGCTCCAGGCGGGGGAACCCGGCACACCAAGACTTCCCCCAACAAGCCAGCTCCGCCCTTGGCGTGTTCCTCAACCCAACCATGGGTCAGTGATACGTCTCCAGCGTATCTATAATTTTTGATTGTTTCATGCTATTATCTTACTTGTTTTGGAAGTTTATGGGCTTTATTATACACTTTTACATTACTTTTGGGACTAACCTACTAACCGGAGGCCTAGCCCATATTGCTATTTTCTTGCCTATTTCAGTGTTTTGAAGAAAGGGAATATCAAATGGAGTCCAAACGGAATGAAACCTTCAGGAGCGTTATTTTTGGAACGGATGTGCTCCAGGAGACTTGGAGTTGAAGTCAAGGAATCTTCAAGGTGTCCACGAGGGTGGGGGGTGCGCCCCCCCTACTGGGGGCGCCCCCTGTCTCGTGGGCCCCTCGAGCGTTCCCCGACCGACTTCTTTCACCTATATAAGTACATATACCCTAAAAACACCGAGCACAACAATAGAACGGGAGTTCCGCCGCCGCAAGCCTCTATAGCCACCAAAAGTCAATCGGGACACTGTTCCAGCACCCTGCCGGAGGGGGGGGATCCCTCATCGGTGGCCATCTTCATCATCCCGGCGCTCTCCATGATGAGGAGGGAGTAGTTCACCCTCGGGGCTGAGGGTATGTACCAGTAGCTATGTGTTTGATCTCTCTCTCTCGTGTTCTCTCTATGGCACAATCTTGATGTATCGCGAGCTTTGCTACTATAGGTTGATCTTGTGATGTTTCTCCCCCTCTACTCTCTTGTGATGAATTGAGTTTTCCCTTTGAAGTTATCTTATCGGTTGAGTCTTTAAGGATTTGAGAACACTTCATGTATGTCTTGCCATGCTTATCTGTGGTGACAATGGGATATTCACGTGATCAACTTGATGTATGTTTTGGTGATCAACTTGCGGGTTCCGTGACCTTGGGAATCTATTCATAGGGGTTGGCACACGTTTTCGTCTTGACTCTCCGGTAGAAACTTTGGGGCACTCTTTGAAGTACTTTGTGTTGGTTGAATAGATGAATCTGAGATTGTGTGATGCATATCGTATAATCATGCCCACGGATACTTGAGGTGACAATGGAGTATCTAGGTGACATTTGGGTTTTAGTTGATTTGTGTTTTAAGGTGTTATTCTAGTACGAACTCTATGATAGATTGAACAGAAAGAATAGCTTCGTGTTATTTTACTATGGACTCTTGAATAGATAGATCAGAAAGGATAACTTTGAGGTGGTTTCGTACCCTACCATAATCTCTTTGTCTGTTCTCCGCTATTAGTGACTTTGGAGTGACTCTTTGTTGCATGTTGAGGGATAGGTATATGATCCGATTATGTTATTATTGTTGAGAGAACTTGCACTAGTGAAAGTATGAACCTTAGGCCTTGTTTCCTACCATTGCAATACCGTTTACGGTCACTTTTACCACTTGTTACCTTGCTTTTTTTATAATTTCAGATTACAAATACCTTTATCTACCATCCATATTGCACTTGTATCACAATCTCTTCGCCAAACAAGTGCACCTATACAATTTACCATTGTATTGGGTTTGTTGGGGACACAAGAGACTCTTTGTTACTTGGTTGCAGGGTTTTTTGAGAGAGACCATCTTCGTCCTACACCTCCCATGGATTGATAAACCTTAGGTCGTCTACTTGAGGGAAATTTTCTACTGTCCTACAAACCTATGCACTTGGAGGCTCAACAACGTCTACAAGAAGAAGGTTGTGTAGTAGACAGCAGTCAGCTCCCGTCCCATCCAGGCCGTACGATGGGACGAGTCTCCATCTAAAGATAACCGAGGCAACAATGCTCCACCCATGCCTCTGGTCAGCCGGAGCGTGGCAACAGTGCCCTTCACCTACCCGCTGACCAGGGACGGTGTGGCAACAATGCCCCCATCATCACTACTGACGCCAACAAGCGGCGACCTAACGGAGTGCCACTGTACCCAACTCAACCAGGCCACTTCCTGATGACCGATAAGATGGCGCATAGTGCCCCTAAGAAAGCAAGGCCCGCACCTAGGAGAACCCGGTGATCCCTAGCGCCCGGAGGGTCCCAGCTCCGGGTTCCTAAACGCTGACAACCGACCCTGCGGCCCTGTAACATTACTATTGTACCCCTAGGGAGTTGGCCTATAAAACCCCCCAGGAGCCCTCATGCATACCATCGAGCACGCAGAGAAGTAGCCAACCGATCAGTCGAACACACAAAAACAGCAAGAGGAAGCAGCCTAAGCCCTAGACAACCCTCCTTCTTCCCCCGAACAGCTCTAGGAGCAACTCTGTACTATCGCATATCAACCACACTCGGTAGGACTAGGGGTGTTATCTCTCCGGAGAGCCCCGAACCTGGGTATGTCTTGCGTCCCGCGCTTGCTCATGCCGACCTCGCCTCCGGAGCCCACCAGTGCCCTCGAGACTCCTTCTCTCTTTAGCCATCCCTTGGCATCTGCCGTGCGCCCACCACAACAATAATACCGTAGAACATGCTACTCGATTGAGGTGTTCAATTTTGGATTTAGTTCACTATTTTGACCTGGTGAACGAGCTATTTCATTGAATCGAGATATTTCATTTTGGGTTGATTCCCGTTTTTGAGTGGGTCAACTATTTGTCATATAGTAAATTTCTAGCAATGAGCATGTAAAAACACATTATTCCCGAGCATCATCTCTCCATCTAAAAAAGAAGTGGCAAGCTAATATTTCAAATTTGATTCAAATCAACTTGGCAAGGTAGACATGGATGCTCGTTCTACCAAAATTTGAACAAACCATTAAACACCCTCTGCTCGGTGGAATTCGCTTACCGACCTATGTGGGACACACATCAATTGGCCCATTGTACATCGAGGGTAGGTTTGTAACTTCATCCAAGCATGCCTTCTCCTCGGCCGAAATGACATGTACCAAATAATTCATAAACCATGGTCGGCAAAACACCCTCTCCTCGCCCGAAATAGCTCGCGCCCACTATGTCAAAACACGCTCTCCTCGCCCGAAATCGCTCGCGCCCACTATATTTCAAAACACGCCCTCCTTGCCCGAAATCGCTCGCGCCCACTATTTGAGGAGAAACAAAGTTACTCTACTATCCTTGATCCTGCGTATACAGACCCAAGCTGAGAAGCATA
>NC_057795.1:597763868-597769649 GCF_018294505.1 Triticum aestivum | reverse complement strand
TCATTCATACCTCGTGGGCACCAAATCACCTTCTCCCCGGAAGCTCCCTTCTCCCGAGCCGCGAAACCTCAGCCCCTCCTCCATGGCGCTCCCACCGCACTAAATTCACAGCCGCCCTCCTCCCTAATGCCGGAGACGCTGTCCATTTGCTGTCAAGCACTAGGTTGTGTGCCTCTTACTCCGTGCTGCTGGAGCTGCCTCGACTATGGCTGTGTGAACCATTTCGGAGCCAATTCACCCCCGCCATTGTTCACGGCGCCGGAGGGGCTCCAACTTCGGATTTGTCTAGTGCCCCGGCGCTGCTTCCCCGTAGCCGTCGACCATCGCGACATCTCCGTTTCCCTGCTGCTGGTCGCCACCAATCATGGTGGGCGCATGGCAGATGCCAAGGGATGGCTAAAGAGAGGAGGAGGCTCGAGGGCGCTGGTGGGCTTCGGAAGCGAGGTTGATATGCGCGGGCGCGGAACGCCGGACATACCCAAGTTCAGGGCTCTCCGGAGAGATAACACCCCTAGTCCTGCCGAGTTTAGTTGGATGGTCGATAGTACAATGTCGCTCCTGGAGCTGTATGGAGGAGGAAGGAGGCTGGCCGAGGCTCGGGCTGCTCCTTCCCTTTGGTGTTGCTAGGTAGTGTCTAGTCCTATCTTGCTTGCTCTATCTCGAGTGGCTTTGCATGCCGGGGATCTCACATGTCATGCCCCTGTGGGCGTGGTCTCCTAGGGGGTTTTATAGATCAACCCACCCAGGGTTACAATGGTAATATGCCGAGTCGGTCGGTCCGTATTGTGCGTCCGGGATGCCGGCTGGGTCCCGCTTGGGGGCTTGTGGTTCGCCGGGTTCCCCTAGGTGCGGGCCCCACGTGCCTAGGGGGATTGTGCGCCGTCTTGTCGATCGTCATGGCGTGGCCGAGTCGAACTACGCACAGTGTTCTCCATCAGGCCGCCGCTTGCTGTCGTCAGTGGTGAGGGCGGGAACACTGTTGCCGTGTCAGCCCTGGTCAGCGGGTAGGTAAGGGGCACTGTTGCCACGCTCTGGCTGACCACGGGCATGGGCGGGGGCACTGTTTCCTTGGTCATCGGTGATTGAGGTCTCGTCCCATCGTACGGCCTGGATGGGACGGGAGCTGACCCGTGGATGGGTTGTCGTGGACGCCACGGGTGGGTTGGCTTGCCGGGGAAGCCAAGGTCACGCCGTGCTAAGTTGCCTTGCGCCAGCCGCTGCGGTCGGGTCGCCGTACCTTGCCAAGTCGAGGGCCTTGGCCGGGTTGCGCGCCTTGCCGGGTCGAGAGACCCGGCCTGGCGCACGCCGGATTGCGGGGCGATGCGGGCCCTGCTGTTTTTGAAAGAGATCTGGGTTCCGTTGCATGCCTGGGGTTCATCCCCCCGACAGTAGTCCCCGAAGCTGTGAAGGTCCGTTGTCTTTGGATGAGTGGGCCTTCGCAGCTTCTCCCTTGAGCAAGTCAGAATCTGCGAACGCCGGGTCCAGCAACACCCATTGTGTGCCGGTTTTCTCGGAAATCGGATCGCGGCATCCCGGTGGTGGCAGGAACCGAGGAGTCTGTCGAATCTTGAGGCGATCCCTCGGGCTTCGCGCAGGCGCCACGTGGTGCCCGGAAGTCAGAGGGGCCTGATAGGCCACACGCGTGATGGGACGGGGAGACGGGCCGGGGCCCGCCGCCGCACGCCCTTGGCCACGCGCGTGGATTTATTGCGGCGTCTGGGGGCCGGTTGCACTTCCCCGCGCAGTTAGTGCATGTGTACATGCACACTTATTGCGGGGTAGTGGAACAAGCGCGTGCAGACGATCCCACTCCCCCACGTTTGAACCGGGGGCTATAAATTGGGGGGGCAAGGGGGCGGTGGACATTATTCTCGCTCGCGCCCTCTTGTCCCCCTGCTCTCGCTCTGCCTCTTGCCTCTGATGCACAGCTGCGCTCGTGGCCTTGAGCAGAGACCTTCTCCGTCGTCCTTCTTCCTCTTCTTCTTCCGGTGATGTCGCTGCCATCGGGCTCCTGGATGGGCTCGACCATCACCCTCGACGACATCACCTACCTTTGGTCCTCGCGGCGCCTACCGCGGGAGATGGACATCGGTGTCCGTCTGCCGCACGGCAAGCAGAGGCCCCGGCCCGAGGGGTAGGAGCGCGTCGTCTTCGTCACGCATTTTGAGCGTGGCTTCGGGTTGCCGGCGAGCACTTTCTTCCGCGGGTTATGGGAGATCTTCGGGCTCCAGCCGCACCATCTTGGCGCTGGCGCCATCGTCCAGCTCTCCGGCTTCGTGACCCTGTGCGAAGGGTACCTGGGGGTCAAGCCCACCATTGATCTTTGGGCGCGCTTCTTCTCCTTGAAGCAGCAGGGCCCATCGGCGGAGAGTTTGCCGACTGCGAGGCCGCCGTCATCTCGAAGCGGTCGGGGGCGGACTTCCCCAAGATCCCGCTCGAGGATTATGCCAAGAAGTGGCAGAACTCCTTCTTCTATGTCCGCAAACACGGTGCGGACCACATCAACCTTCCCCCCTTCGCCATCGCGCCGCCGCGGGCGAAAACGAACTGGGGCTACTCGCTCCGGCGCCCGTCGCAGGAGATTGTCAACCTCTGCAAGTGGGTCGTGGTGATGAGGACGCAGGACGGGCTCACTGGCACTGACCTTCTTGCCACGTTCATCACCCGTCGGGTTCTCCCGCTTCAGAGGCACTCCTGCCTCATCAGCGAGATGATCGGGCTTCAGGATCCCAACCGGATGGGATCCACGCGGCTGTCTGCAGAGCAGGTCGCGCGAGGCGTGAACGACATCTCCAAGGCCAACCTTGGAGAGTACTGGCGATTCGGCAAGGCTCCGTATAGCCAGGTGAACCCGGTGCCATAGTTGAGCATCTGGTCTTGCTACGTTTCTGCCACGCATCTTCTCATTCGTCCTGACGCGTCACGGGAGATTCTTCTGAACGCGAGCCGGCACCCTTACGCCCGAGCTCCGTTGTAGGTGGCACCGGTGGCACCAGAGGAGCCCGCGGCTCACGGCGGCGAGGAGGTGGCCGAGTCCGACGCTGGCGCTGGGCGTCGCATGAGTAAGCTTCAAATCTTTCCCTTCTTCGTTTGTCTTGGATTGTTTGGGCGTGTTGCGGCGTTGGCGACACTGACGTCGGTTGTTGATGTAGCGGCGTTGGGCGGGGGAGGCGGCGAGGAGGACGGAGCCGGGTCCTCGCATGGGGCGGCGCCGAGCCGCCCACACGGGAAGGACAGTGTCGCTCCGCGACCTCGGGCCTCGAAGCGCATGGTGGATCCGGCCAAGCCTGGGAGGCCGGCCAAGAAGAGGCGTGGGAAGCTGACCCCGGTCCTAGTCTTGTCGGGGTAAGTCTTGTTTCTTGCTTGTGCCCTGATTTCTCGAGCCAACCATGTCTTTGCTTGCACATTCTTCTTTTTTCTTCAGGTCGCCGATCGCGCTGGCGAGGGCGGCGGCGGAGGTCGCGGCCGCCGAGGGGGCCGCATTCCGTAGGAGCCGGTCCGACCTCGCCGGCCTGGACGGGGAGGAGGGACGGGGCGACTCGGACCTCGGCCTAGACCCGGATGACGCCGAGGCCTTGGCCTAGCGGGACAGGAACCGGGCCGAGGTGGAGTTGGAGGTAGCGTCGGTCCGGGCTTAGACCGATGCGGCGGCGGCATGGGCGCGAGGCGGCGCGGAGCTGGCCTGGCGCAAGATGCCGGAGGGCACGGTGGTGGCGGCGACAGTTTTTGAGCCGTCGACGCTGAGGGAGTGTGGCCGCGGAGGCCGGGCTGAGGTGGTGGTCCTCGACCGGGAGGTCGTGGAAGTGGGGGATGGAACACCGCCGCGGGCCGACGTGGTCGAGCACGCGGGGACCGATGGCAGTGGAGGCAGCGTCGCTTTGGAGGAGGCACCACAGGTTGTGGTGCCAGAAGCGCCGCCGGTCGTGGAGGAGGCACCACAGGCGGCGGTGCCTGAGGTGGCGACGCAGGGCGCCCCAGCGTCCGAGGGGGCGACGACGCTGGGAGGGGCGTCGGAGGAGGTGCTGGCCGCGTCGCAAGCGGCCAGCGGTGGGCGTGCCTTGGTGCTCCGTCCGGGAGGGGGCCGGGCCGCCGTGCCGCTGCCAGCGCGAAGCAGAGGCGCGACCGTCTTTGGGCCCCAGACCCAGGAGGAGGCGGCGCTGGACGTTGTTAGCCGCCGCCTTCGAGGTCGAATGGAACGGCTTGAGGCCTTTGCCTAGGCCGAGGTGGAGCGGACGTGCGACTTGGAGTGCGTCGTCTTGGTAAGTTCTTCTTTCCTTCTTGCTTTCTTGTGTTTTCATCATTGTGGGGGCGCGCCAGTGCACCCACTGGGTGTAGCCCCCGAGGTTCGGGCCAACTATGTAGTAGTTGGGTCGAACCTTAGGAGCGTCGGCCTTGTGTTGACTTTGGTCTTCTTTTTTCAGCACCTTGCCGCCTTCCGGGTTGCCGCCTTCAACCGGCTCCTAGGCAAGCATCGGGAGCTCAAGGAGCAGCTTGCCGCCAAGGAGGAGGAGCTTCGCGTCGCCGCAGGTACTTGGTTGTGTTCTTTTCTTCTAGTGGGGGCGCGCTAGCGCACCCACTGGGTTTAGCCCCTGAGATTCGGGCCAACTGTGTAACAGTTGGGCCAAATCTTCAGTCTTGTCTTTTTCTTTCTGCCGAGTTCTTCTTCTTCGTAGCCGAGGTGCTGTCTTGGCGGACCCGGCTGTTCCGGGCTGGTCATCACTATGACCGGCTTCTTCACAGCCGACCTAGAGAAGGCGCTCGGGGAGCGGGACCGTGTCTTGGAGCGGGAGCGACGTGGTACGTTGCTCGAGGCGCAGCACCTGGAAGAGTCTTTCTCCAGTAAGTGATGCTTCCTCGTTGTTTGTCGGGTCGGGACCCGGCCCTTTCTTCTTTTTGCTCTTCTGACTTGCTTCTTTTTTGGCTACAGGGGCCTTTCCGGAGACGCAGCGGCTAGCGAAGGAAGCTGTCCGCTATCAGCGCGACCCGACCAGCGTTGTTGGGTCCGCGACGGATCCACTGACGGCCTAGAGTTTCCCAGAGATCATTGCCGCTGCGGAGGCCCGGCTGCGGGTCTTGGGGATGCAGATGGAGCGGCTGTCCCGAGCCGGCACCGTAATGACAGCGGCCTTGTGGCTGGACTCTGTCCATCCGCGCAGCTTCTCGCGCCTGGCGCGCTTGTTGGAGATGGGCCCGGATAGCCTTAGCGACTGGCGCGTTTCCGCCGCCCGGGCTGGTGCTGAGATGGCGCTCCGGATCATGCTGTCTTGGCATCCGGATCTTGCTGGACGCGCTGATGGGTCAGCGCGCTGGCTCGAAGCAGTTGCTGCAGGAGCAGGCCGGCCGGATCGCTTCTCGGGGCCAGCTATATCGCCGAGTTCGCCTTCCACGACGAGCTCCATCCAGAGCGGACGGAAGACGGCGCGGTTGTAGATGGCAATGACTATGGCTTGCTTCTTCGCGACCCGGAGGGCAGCTCGGAGGAGACGGGCGTCTACGGCGACGCGGAAGCCGAAGAGGACACCGGTGCTTCGCTGGACCCGGAGGCCGGCCGGGGGGAGCCGTCGACGTCGCGACGCGGCGCTGGGAATGCCTGAGAATCTTTGTAGACAATTCTATTAAGTAGCAGGTCCACCCACCCACTGGGGGTTTTCAGGGTGTAATGAACTCGGGCTGTGGGCCTTTGCTTGAAACATGTATGTGTAAATGTTGTGAGTGTTTGTTTGCTTTTTGCCTTCTGCTTTTTTCGAACTTATTTCATGCATTGCGCCTCTCTGAAACTCC
>NC_057795.1:597741900-597763589 GCF_018294505.1 Triticum aestivum | reverse complement strand
GAGGCTCCGATCTGTGACAAGGAGTTCGGCTCTTCGAGAGGCGGCCGCAGGTGTTGGGTCCTTAGAAGCGTTGAGCGCGAGCGAAAACACCCACTGGGCCGGCTGGCGGCAATCCGCCTTGGCCGATTGGTGAGCAGCCGGTCGTGCGGCTAACTTAGTTGACGAGCGTCAGGCCGGGTTGGTAGACCCAGCGGCTTTGACTTAGTGTGTGAATCTTAGGGGAGCTTAAGTCCGTTGTGCTTTGCCTGCTGTCAGCCAGAGATAGATCTGCGGTTTTAGGGTGAAGTGGGGGACCGTCGCATCCTAACTTTATCAGGAATCACCAAGTAAAGCGACGGGGTGATGATCAAGCCGGCCAGCCCCCGAGCCCCCGGGTCGAGCTAGTCGAGCCGGCGGCCGGGTTCGGTAGTGAAGTGATGTGAAATATGGACGCAATGAATTGGTCGGCAAAAGGCAGCTCTCGAGTCTCGTTCGGGGACCCCATAGTTTCATATGCTTACAAAAGGCGTTGATACATACATTCGTGCGGCTAACTGTAAAACGGACGGAGGAGTTCCGCGTTCCACGGCCGGGTCATTTCTTCACCGGTGGTGTCCCTCTTGCGCTTCTTCGATTTACGCGTGTCGATGAGGTAGTAGGCGTTGCGGTCGCGCAAAGTCCTGCTCACGATGAATGGGCCTTCCCATGGAGAGGACAGCTTGTGTTGGCCTGTCTTCTCTTGGACGAGTCGGAGGACGAGGTCGCCTTTGCGGAATGCGAGAGGCTTGACCTTCTTGTTGTGGTAGTGCCATAGGCCTTGCTGGTAGATAGCCGAGCGGCTAAGTGCCAGAAGGCGCGCCTCTTCGAGCAGGTCGACGCCGTCTTCGCGTGCTTCTCTTGCTTCTGCTTTGGTGTACATCGTGACGCGTGGCCAGTCGAACTCAACGTCGGTTGGTATGATGGCTTCGGATCCATAGACGAGGAAGAACAGGGTGAACCCGGTCGACTGGTTTGGTGTTGTGTGCAGACTCTAGAGAACGGCGGGCAACTCGTCGAGCCAACTGCTGGGTGAGCGGACGTCTGGCTCGACGAGTCGCAGCTTGATGCCGGACAGGATGAGTCCGTTGGCCTGCTCGACCTGCCCGTTGGACTACGAATGTGCCACGGAGGCCAGGTCGAGGCGGATGCCGGAGACGGAGCAGTATTGCTCGAGCACGCCCTTGGCGAAGTTGGTGCCTTTATCGGTGATGATGCTGGTCGGCATGCCGTAGCGTACCGTTATGTCCTTGATGAACCGGACAGCTATTGGCCCGTCCAGTTTCCTTATTGGTCTTGCCTCGATCCATTTGGTGAACTTGTCCACTGCCACCAGCAAGTGCATCACGCCGCCTCGAGCGGTTTTGAAGAGTCCCACCATGTCGAGTCCCCAGACCGTGAAGGGCCAGGCGATCGGGATGGTGCGGAGTGCTGACGTCGGCTGGTGGCTGCGTTTGCTGAAGCGCTGGCATCCGTCGCACTTGAGGACGAGCGACTCGGCGTCTTCGAGGGCCGTTGGCCAGTAGAAACCGTGGCGGAACGCCTTGGCCACGAGGGATCGAGATGCGGCGTGGTGCCCGCACTCGCCTTGGTGAATGTCGATGCCGCGGTCCTGCTCGACGCAGCGCTGGAACACGCTGGTAGAGCTGCGCTTGACGAGCTCGTTGTTGATGATGCTGTAGGCGGATGCCCGGCGCTGAACTTGCCGAGCCTTGGTCTCATCCATGGGGAGAACCCCGATCTCCAGCCATTCTGATATCGGCAGGGCCCAAGATGGGGCCGTGACGGTGGTGAAGACGGCCACCTGGGTGGGCTCCGAGTCGGCGGCTCCTGGGCCGGGTTGAGCAACCCCCGGGTTGGTGACGGCGACGGCCGGGTCCGGGGTGATGGTGGCCGGGTTGAGCCGAGCAGCCCCCGGGCCGGGTTCAGCAGTCCCCGGGCTGGGTTCGGCATCCCCCGGGTTGGCTTGTGGCGCGGCTGGGTCTTCTGGGAGGTGGATGGACTTAGAGTCCGGCGACGGCTTGACAGATGGCTTGCGCAGGTGCTCGAGGGAGATGCCGGATGGGATGGCTTAACGTGACGAGGCGATCTTGGCGAGCGTGTCAGCTGCCTCGTTCTCCGCGCGCGGGACGTGGAGGAACTCGCAGCCATCGAAGGATCCGGATAGCTTCTAGATGAGGAAGCGGTAACTTGCCAAATTGGAGTCGCGGGCGTCCCACTCGCCGGAGCACTGCCGCACCACTAAATCCGAGTCGCCGTAGCACAGGATGCGCCAGATGTCGAGTTCCTTGGCTAGCCGGAGGCAGTGCACAAGGGCTTCATATTCGGCGATGTTGTTGGAGGCGGCGAAGTGGATCTGGAGTGCGTAGCAGAGTTGGTCGCCCTTCGGAGATGATAGTACAATGCCGGCCCCTAAGCCGAGTCGCATCTTGGACCCGTCAAAGTGCATGCGCCAATGCCTCGAGTTGGGAGGCGGCGGCAGGTACTGGATCTCGGTCCAGTCGACGAGGAAATCGGCCAGGGCCTGAGACTTGATCTTGGTGCGGGGCTCGTAGAGGATGGTGTGGCCGGCTAGCTGGATCGCCCACTTGGCGACCCGGCTGGAGGCGTCCCAGCACCCGATGATTTCACCGATTGGTGTCGTGCTAACGACGGTGATGACGTGCTCTTGAAAGTACTCTTCAGCTTCTTGGCGGCGAGGTACACGCCGTAACACATCTTCTGGTATTGCGGGTAGTTCTGCTTGGAGGTGGAGAGCACTTCACTCAGGTAGTAGACCGGGCGCTGGACGGCCTGGATCTTGCCCTTCTCCGGTCGCTCGACCACCAGCACCGTGCTGACCACCCGCGAGGTCGCGGCTATGTAGATCAACAGCGGCTCCTTGTCAGTAGGCACGACCAGGACGGATGCGGTGGAGAGCATGCGCTTGAGGTCTTGGAAGGCTTCGTCCGCCTTGCCGTTCCACTCGAACGGGCTTGTTTTCTTCATTAGCTAGTATAGGGGTAGTGCCTTTTCGCCCAGCCGGCTTAGAAACTGACTGACTAAGGCCAGGCAGCCTGTGAACTTCTGGACATTGCGCAGCCAGGTTGGCTTGCGCATGCGCTCGATGGCCTTGATCTTCTCCGGGTTCGCTTCGATGCCACGTTCCGAGACGAGGAAGCCGAGTAGCTTTCCGGTCGGGACGTCGAAGACGCATTTTTTCGGGTTGAGCTTGACCTTGTATTTGCGGAGGTTGGCGAATGTTTCCTTCAGATCGTCGAGGAGCGTGAGGTGATGCTTGGTCTTCACCATGATATCGTCCACATACACGTGGATGTTCTTCCTGAGTTGCGGTAGCAAGCATTTCTGTATGCAGCGTTGGAAGGTGGTGCCGGCGTTCTCCAACCCGAACGACATGGTGATGTAGCAGTACACCCTGAAGGGCGTGATGAAGGGCGTCTTCAGAGCATCAGCCGGATCCACCTTGATCTGGTGATAGCAGGAGTAGGCGTCCAGGAAGGACAGTAGCTCGCACCCGGCGGTCGAGTCAATGACTTGGTCGATCCGCGGGAGGGCGAATGGATCCTTGGGAGAGGCCTTGTTGAGGCTGGTGTAGTAGATACACATGCACCAGGTCTTGTTCTTCTTTAGGACAAGGACTGGATCGGCCAGCCACTCGGGGTGAAACACTTCCATTATGAAGCCGGCCGCCAAGAGCTTGGCGACCTCTTCAGCAATGGTTCTTCTCTTCTCTTCGGAAAATCAACGGAGGGGTTGATGGACAGGCTTGGCGTCCTTGCGGATGTGGAGTTTGTGCTCGGCGTACTTCCTCGGGATACCCGGCATGTCTTTGGGGGTCCATGCGAAGATATCCCGATTCTCACGGAGGAAGTTGACGAGCTCGCCTTCCTATTTGCTGTCGAGGCGGGCGCCTACGACAACGTACTTGCTGCAGCTGGGGTCTTCTGGGTTCAGCTTCACTTTCTTGGTTTCCTTGGAGGGCTTGAAGGCGGCTTCATCGGCCGGGTCCCGGGTCGGGATCGACGCGTCGGAGGCCTCGCCAGCCAGGGCGACGATCCGGTCGAGTTGGCGCCGCTCCTCGGCAATGACCAGCGACTCGGCCAGCTTGGTGCCGTCTCGGGCGCACTCCAGAGACTTGCGGTAGTCACCGGTGATGGTAATGAGGCCCTTGGGACCCGACATCTTCATCTTCAGGTACGTGTAGTGGGGGACCGCCATGAACTTGGCGAGCGCGGGCCGGCCCAGCAGCGCATGATACGCGCTGGACAGGTCCACCACCTTGAACCAGATTGGTTCGTGTCGGAAGTGGCTACTATCGCCGAACAGGATGTCGAGCCAGACCCGGCCAATGGGTGAACAGGAGAGGCCGAGTACGATGCCGTGGAAGACCGTCCAGGTTGGCTCCAGGTCCTCGGCCTTGAGGCCGAGCTTGGTCATCATGTCACTGTAGAGGATGTTGATGCTGTTGCCGCCGTTGATGAGGACTCGGGAGAACTTGTAGGTGCGCCGTGCGATGATGGTAGGGTTGAGGACGAGGGCATATCGACCCGGACTCGGCATGACTGCCGGGTGATCCTCCCGGGTCCAGGTGATCGGGCGATCTGACCAATGCATGAAATCCGTCTTGGTCGGGACGACGGTGTTCACCTCCTGCCGGAGGAGGCTCTCATTGCGCTTGTCATCGCTGAGGCTGGTGAAGACAACATAGGCCGCGTTCTGGTCCGGGTAGGCGTCATTCCGCTCCCGCCGGCGGCGGTGGAGGCGGAGGCGGCTGCCCCACGCCTGGAGCCGGAGCCGGAGCCGGAGGAGGCGGAATGTCGCCCCTCATGATGCGCTTGGTGATGGCGCACTGTCGAAGCGTGTGCGTGGAGGGTCTTGCACCGCTGTGGTGCTTGCATGGGGCGTCGAGCATCTCTTCAAAGCTCATGGCGGGTTGCCACGCCATCTTGCCGATCTGCCGGCGCTTCGCTACCGGGTCCGCCGCGGGCTCGGCGGCCGCGACAAGCCAGTTGTCATAACGTTGCGCCGGCTGCTCGGCCTTGCGCTTGTTGTTCTGGTGGTGTTGCTGCCGGCTGCTTTCGCCGGCCGGTTTCTATGGAGGGACCGACATCGCCTTGCCGGCCTCATCCAGCGCCACCTGGATCTTCGTGGCGGAGTCTGCGTTGGTGTACTTGTCCGCCGTCACCATGAGCACGGCCATGGTGGCCGGCTCGGAGCGTAGAAGCTTGTGCTTGAGCAGGGTGCCGTCTCGGCACCCGCTGACGAAGTATTGGATCGCCTGGACTTCATGAACGCCCTCACAGCTGTTCCGGAGCTCGGTCCAGCGTGCGAGGTACTCGCGGCCGGTCTCCGTCGGCCCCTGCATGCACATGGCGAGCTGGCTGGGGCGACCGGGCCGTTTGTACGTCCCCGTGAAGTTGCAGACAAATGCTTCCTCGAAATCGACCCATGCGTTGATGCTGCCCATCGGCAGGCTGTTCAACCATGTGCGAGCCGATCCTTGGAGCATGAGCGGTGCGTAGCGCACGGCGAGACGATGATTGGCACCGGTGACGCCAATGGCCGTGGTGTAGTCAGTGAGCCAGTCTTCTAGCTTCACAGTCCCGTTGTACTTGGGGGTGTCGCGGGGAAGCACGAACCCCTTGGGGAAGGGCTCCTCCCGGATGCGTGGGCCGAACCACGCTGGCCTGATGGCGCCGCTCTCCTCCACCTCCAGGGAGCGAGCGAGCTGATCAATGCGGTGGCGTGCGTCGGCATCGTCGATGGTGCGCGGGCCGAGTCGACTGGCGGCCAGGCCCCGAGCGGCCGGGTCAGCTGGAGCCAGACGCCGGCCATGCTGGCCGGGTCTGCGCTGGGTCTCTGGGGCGGGCTCATTGCCCAGAGCATCGGCGGCGGTGCCGGCCGGGTTGCACCGGGTCCGGTTTTGGCCGGAGTGCGCCTCGTCGGGCGGCGAGGAGGCCGTGTGCAGGAGTTCACCGGGTCCGCCAAGGCGGGCGGAGCCGGACCCCACCGGCTTGGCGAGCTGGTTGAGGCGATCTTGCTGGGTGTTGGCGGCGTGGAGGAGCTCGCGCATCCGCCCGATGCGCTCCTTGAGTTCCTCTCTCGCAAGTTGGTCGAGGCCGACCGCGGCTGCCTCCGCAACGCGCATGTTCTTGACTGGTGTCTCGTAGACGGTCCAGATGGCGCAGAAGGCCCGACCGATCGCTCCTCCCCGGGTGCGAGTATCGGCAGCCCAGCTTGGCTCGGCCACGACGGGCGTGAATCCGTGAGCGGCGTCGTGCTCCATCTGAGAAGCTTCCAGGCAGCGCCTGGTGGCGTCCAGCATCTCGCATAGGTCCAGCATTTGCTGGCGCCTGTCCTCGAGCTGGGTTCGGGCTTCAGCAACATTGGTGGCGTCGATGTCGGTGCCGATGGGGATGCGGAGGCTCTGCATCGCGGCACGCAGCGGGTCGGATGGCTCCGTCCGTGCTGCCGCACCCGCGGCTTCGGCGACTCTTCTCACCTTGCTCGACGAGGAAGAGGCGCCATCGCCGGTGATGAAGACCTCCACGTGGGCGTCCATCGCCCCGGCAGTGAATCCGCCGCTGAGAGGGAGCAGGGAGTCGGAGTAGCTGAGCACCTCACTGGGGTACTCGTCGGTTGCGAGTGCGTCGGAGATGCACAACGCGGTGAAGGAGGCGGCGAGCGCGCCGATGACATTGTCCGCCAGATCGAGGGACTCGTCGGAGTAGGAGAAGGGCCCCATCCGAAGCATGCTTCCGGCCAGCTCCTCGAGCTGCCCCATGGTGGGCGCCAACTGTCGTGGTGGGCGCACGGTAGATGCCAAGGGATGGCTAAAGAGAGGAGGAGGCTCGAGGGAGCTGGTGGGCTTCGGAAGCGAGGTTCATATGCATGGGCGCGGGAGGCCGGACATACCCAGGTTCGGGGCTCTCCGGAGAGATAACACCCCTAGTCCTACCGAGTTTAGTTGGATGGTCGATAGTACAATGTCGCTCCTGGAGCTGTATGGAGGAGGAAGGAGGCTGGCCGAGGCTCGGGCTGCTCCTTCCCTCTGGTGTTGCTAGGTAGTGGCTAGTCCTATCTTGCTTTCTCTATCTCGAGTGGCTTTGCATGCCGGGGATCTCACATGTCATGCCCCTGTGGGCGTGGTCTACTGGGGGTTTTATAGATCAACCCACCCAGGGTTACAACGGTAATATGCCGAGTCGGTGGGTCCGTATTGTCGGTGTTCGGGACACCGGGCTGGGTCCCGCTTGGGGCTTGTGGTTCGCCAGGTTCCCCTAGGTGCGGGCCCCATGTGCCTAGGGGGACTGTGTGTCGTCTTGTCTATCGTCATGGCGTGGCCGAGTCGAACCGCGCACAGTGTTCTCCGTCAGGCCGCCGCTTGCTGTCGTCAGTGGTGAGGGCGGGAATACTGTTGTCGTGCTAGCCCTGGTCAGCGGGTAGGTAAGTGGCACTCTTTCCATGCTCTGGCTGACCACATGCATGGGCGGGGGCACTATTGCCTTGGTTGTCGGTGATTGATGTCTCGTCCCATCGTACGGCCTGGATGGGACGGGAGCTGACCCGTGACAGGGTTGCCGTGGACGCCACGGGTGGGTTGGCGTGCCGGGGAAGCCAAGGTCACGCCCGGTTGAGTTGCGTTGCGCCAGCCGCTGCGGCCGGGTCGCCGTACCTTGCCGAGTCGAGGGCCTTGGCCGGGTTGCGCGCCTTGCCGGGTCGAGCGACCCGGCCTGGCGCATGCCGGATTGCGGGGCGATGCGGGCCCTGCTGTTTTTGAAAGAGATCCAGGTTCGGTTGCCTGCCTGGGGTTCATCCCCCTGACACCACCGCAACCACGTCGGCCTCACCGACTCAACAGCTGGAGCTACCTACTTCACCGTGCCGCCAGATAGGTTGCACCCTCATCTCAAATCACTTTATTTAGGCGTGAGTTGTGTGATTTTTTATTCTGGGCCAATCGATTCCCAATGGGAAGCAGCACCCCTCGAGGCGGCGGAGCTCCTAGGCTGTCGGTTGGCTGGTGTCTAACGTAAGGGTGCGGGGGTGCAAGTTCGCTACGGAAGCAGCGCTTAGATGGCTATCTTAGAGTTGCGTGGGTTGAAGGTACTGCCCTCACCGAATCTGGATGACGGCGAATCTTTGTGGATTGGCCCTGGGGCGGCGCAACCATGGCAGTGCAGTGGGGTGGGGAGTGGGGTTTTGGTCGGGGCCACAAACAGCGGAGGCAGGCTGCTCTACCGTTGGTCACTGGCTCTTTAGGGAAGATTCCGAACAGTGTTAGTCGGGAGGCATAAGACGTCCATCAAGCCATCCGACGTAGATTGGACAGTACCAAAATAAAGTAAAATCGTGTGACCCCAATTTAGTCTTCAGTCAACAGACATGGGACCACTCCCGTACCTTGCTGTTGATCTTTCAGGGTATTTCTTCTGATCAAAGAGATGTGCCATTCTTAGCATTATGAGTTTTCTGCATGTTCAGCCACACCGTCTTCCGACTCACCGAAACTGCTCCAACAAGGGAAGCATACACTAGAAGGGAGCTATAGTCCCCACTCAACAGTTCCCAACATCGATTGCGCGTGCCTCACATGGATAGCCACAACAACTCCAGGGCCATCAACAAGTCAGCACATGATGCTCACTCCTATGGATGGTGGCCAGATAGGTTACCCTCATCTTACTTGTGTGCAACATTTATGGCTTTGTTATTCATCTAAGCATGGAAAATAGATTATCACATTTCATTGTATATTCATGCTGATCTCTTACGGGTCTTGTTCAGGAGTTGACGTTGTTCCAGAGTTCAGCTAAGAGACTTGTTGTTTAGGTAACGTTGTTCCATAGTTATGATCCATCAGCCAATGCTATCCCACAAACTGGTGAATATAGTATTATACTACTTCTAGTATTACCTATGTTGTTCTTTAACACTTTTGTGTGCCATCTAGTTAATCTCGAGTACAAATGATATATATTTTGTAGCTTCCATATGTGTTCTCCCTTTAGTTTTTGAGACCTGTTGCTGCTAGTTAACCCCAGTCCTACTATTTATGCCATCTCCTACATGCACTCATTACATAAATCTAACTTCTAGTTGTCTTCCATGCATGTCAGATATAATTGCACACACTGATTTATCCACAAGAACCTCAGGGAGCAATGTAACTGCCAACAAACTTGATGTAAATGATACCAAATATGATGGAACATGTTAAGGTAGTTCTTCACAAGACTTGCAGAAAGATGATGAATCCTATTCACCCCACAAGGTCCTTGCTCTTACTTGGCCCTTGATATGGGTACAACATGCATATAATTTCCTGCAGTGCATTTACTCTATTGCAATGCCTTGTGCTTAGCCTGCTCATCATGCATGTAAATATGTGTAACAGCCTGGCTTTTGGCCCTTTTCTTTTTCTTTTGATTTATTTGGGTTTTGCTCTATTTTCTTTTTGGAGGGTTCCCTGGCCTTGCCACCTGGGAAATCGTCCTCATTCCTCCTCCCAAGTGGCCAATCATTCTAAAAAACCTTGCCAAGATCATGTCACCTCACTCCTTGACCAAACCCTAAAATCTTTTTCTAGGTAATATTCCTTTTTCTATTAAAGGAATAACCTCAATTGTCCTAGGTTGTGAAGAAACCTATATTTCTGTCCATCCAAAAATTCCCAAATAATTCTCATAATTTCTTTGGGTCATATGTTGCTCAAATATGCCCAAACATTCCTATCCTTGCCCAAGAATAGTTCCCCAATAATTATTCTTCATTTCTGTCTAGTGTAGCTTTCTGTGAAGAAAGTTCCACCTATCCTTTCTTGATTGCTCCAAAACAAATTTGGGTATGCTTATGTTCAAATCATTGCCTCATGCACAAGTTCAACTTTATTTGCCTAGCCAATCTTCGTCAATGATTTTTCAAAGTTTCTATCACACAGAAGGCTTTGTGAAGGAAGTACTAACTAGGAGTATCAAAATGAGTTTAACTTTTGCACACTCCTTCATGTGCTCATATTAACCCCTTCCACCCATTTGCAGCCCCATCCAATCATCTATGTGAGCACAGGACCAAATCTTTGATTTTGGCAATATTTTCAGGTTGTGAAGCAAGTGCATTTTATATTGCTTCAAAAATTCTAATGAATTACCAGATCATTCTTCTGCCCATAAAACATCTCTCCACCCAATTTGGCATCATTTCATTGAGCCATTTGATTACCAAAATCATTCCAAGTTTTTGGACAGAAATGATGTTTGTGAAGCAAGTGCCATTTTGGCTTGTCCATTTGGCATGATCTTTTTACATCATATTTATATGTCCATATAATGAGGATTTGCCAAGTTGCATCACATTGCATAACACCATGTGAGTGCATCATCCAAATCTTGATTCCGGAACAATTTCGGGGTTACACAACAACTATATTAGTTTGTGGTCCATTATGCTCCAAAACCTCCAGGATCATAGTCCTTTCATAGTTAGTCATCCGAGACAACACCATTTGACCCAATCAGTTTCCTGTTGATCAGCAGTGCTCTGCCAAGTTTTATGCAGTAAACTTTAGAGCCTAGTTACCATTTAACCATAGCACCCCAGATCAATCCATGGACTCATAAATGCTCCATCTTGGAAGGACATAACACTAGACAACATTTACTTGCCTCTCGTGAGCTCCCTATGCATTGTCCCGTGGTGACCGCGCAGCTGGCAAGCGTGTGTGTGCGCTTTGTGCGCAGTGGCCGCGTCCAGTGATACGTCTCCGTCGTATCTATAATTTTTGATTGTTCCATGCCAATATTCTACAACTTTCATATACTTTTGGCAAATTTTTATACTATTTTTGGGACTAACATGTTGATCCAGTAGCAAGTGACAGTTCCTGTTTGTTGCATGTTTTATGTTTCGCAGAAACCCCATATCAAACGGAGTCCAAACGGGATAAAAACGGACGGAGAATATTTTTGGAATATTTATGATTTTTGGGAAGAAGAATCAATGCGAGACGGTGCCTGAGGGGGCACGAGGTAGGGGCACGCGCCCCAGGGGGTGGGCGCGCCCCTGACCCTCCTGGGCACCTCGTAATGCGGTTGATGCTCTTCTTTGGCCGCAAGAAAGCTAATTTCCGGAAAAAAAATCATGGCGAAGGTTTCAATCCAATCAGAGTTACGGATCTCCGGGAATATAAGAAACGGTGAAAGGGCAGAATCTAAAAACGCAGAAACAGAGACAGACAGAGAGACAGATCCAATCTCGGAGGGGCTCTCGCCCCTCCCACGCCATTGAGACCATGGACCAGAGGGGAAACCCTTCTCCCATCTAGGGAGAAGGTCAAGGAAGAAGAAGAAGTACAAGGGGGTCTCTCTCCCCCTCGCTTCCGATGGCGTCGGAACACCCCCGAGGGCCATCATCATCACCGCGATCTACACCAACACCTCCGTCATCTTCACCAACATCTCCATCACCTTCCCCCCTCTATATTCAGAGGTCCACTCTCCCGCAACCCGCTGTACCCTCTACTTGAACATTGTGCTTTATGCTTCATATTATTATCCAATGATGTGTTGCCATCCTATGATGTCTGAGTAGATTTTCGTTGTTCTATAGGTAATTGGTGAATTGCTATGATTGGTTTAATTTGCTTGTGGTTATGTTGCTGTCCTATGGTGCTCTCTATGTCGAGCAAGCGTGAGGGAGCCCCGATGTATATGTTCATGGTTTGCTTATTGTCTGTGTTGCGTGAGTGACTGAAACACAAACACAGATAAGTGGGACATGTCGTATGGGAATAAAGAGGACTTGATACTTTAATGATATGGTTGGGTTTTACCTTAATGATCTTTAGTAGTTGCGGATGCTTGCTAGAGTTCTAATCATAAGTGCATATGATCCAAGAAGAGAAAGTATGTTGGCTTATGCCTCTCCCACATAAAACTTGCTATCGGTCTAGTAAAGTAGTCAATTGCTTAGGGACAATTTCACAACTCCTACCACCACTTTTCCACGCTTGCTATACTAACTTTATTGCTTCTTTATCTAAACAGCCCCTACTTATTTATCCAGTACAGCAAAAGAATGTCAACTCCATTCTAAGAAGCGTCTGTGTATCCTCACATCATGAAATTTTATAGCATTCTAATCATATTTTCTACATGTTTCTTACCCATCTCTCTTTTAGAAAATAAGGTTAAACGATAGAAGACTTCCTCCATTGGGATCTTATTCAAGGAAAATATCTTGCGGGAATTCTGTGTGCTCTAATGCTGATGTAAGTACCTGTTGCATATCATTATATTTTTACATCAGCATGTATTTTGTTAATCGGCGTGAACCCAACCTTTATCTGATCTAAAATTAGTTGTAGCAAAATGTTAAAGGCGCCAATGTTGATTTTTATAAGGAAAACTGCCTGGTAGTTTTGCATACTGAGCTGCATGAGTGTACTATCTCATATCATGCACATTACTGAATTGTAGTGCTGCTCTGGTTGCCCATTCATTCATTGTGTCAATGTTGCTTTCGTATTACCTTACCTGGCTGAAAATAGTTGTGCCATATTGTGTTAATTTGGTGTAGGCTAGTTGCCCAAATGTTCGTTGTGTCAATGTTGCTTTCCTATTATCTAACTTGGCCAATGATAGCAATGTTAGTATGTTAATTTGGTGCAGGCTGCTGAAGATAAGAAGCCTAACTCTGAAAACAGCAAGGCAACCCCATTGTTTCTTTCCAATAAATCTAGGCCAGGTAATATGGCAATAACTCATGATTAATCTATTTGGGTCCCCTCCTAATTTATGTTATGATGCAGTTGTCGTGACACTCTCCACTATCAACAATACAAGCCTGCCAAAATTGCCATATGAATCTGTTCATTTTCCTCTGTCTCGAATGCAACGGAAAAAAAGTATGTTTGTGAACCAATTAATGGCCGAAGCAATGATGGAAATGGTGGAGGAATCAGAGGTGCACATTCGTGCGCAACAACAAATGATTGATGTTTTCAGAGAGAGTGTAGCAAAGCAGCAAGAACTTGCCCACATGCTTATGGGCGTCATCCGCGCTGAGGTTGCAGATTGTGACGTTGTAAATCGTTAGGTTCTGTTCATTTATTTGCACTGGCATCAATCTTTGATTGCCCAGTGGATGTAATTTCCTATAATATATGCTGGATGTGCAACATTTTTCCCTGTATGTCGTACCTTTGCTTGATCGGTTTTGGTCCTGTGCATAATTGCTCGTCGTAATGGGCTAAAATTATCTAATTTGGCCGAAAGACATGTATGAACTTTAGTGGGCCCATTAAGTTAATGGGCCTTTACCAGGCCGAAAGTTAATGGTCGGCCCTCTTACCTCCCGGGTCGTTAACAGGCCGACATCAAAGCAGGTAACAGGTGGGCCCATTTGATATCGCGGGCCGTTAACAGGCCGTTACTAAGGTCGGGCTACATATGGCCCAACTATACTATGGGCCTTTAGGAGGCCGAAAGAGACAGCGGGCTCGTACGGGACCATGAAGACCATGGGCCGCTAAGAGGCCGAAAGTCAGGTTGTACTGTAAATGGCCCAACTATGTTGTGGGCCTTTAGCATGCCGAAAGAGAAACCGGGCTGGTATTGGACCATGAAGAGCATGGGCCGTTAAAAGGCCAAAACTCAGGTCCGACTACAAATGGCCCAACTCATTTATGGGCCGTCAACAGGCTGAAAGACACACCGGGCCGGGAATTGTCCCAACACTTAAATGGGTCGCTAAAAGGCCAAAACTCAGGTCCGACTACAAATGGTCCAACTCATTTATGGTCCGTCAACAGGTTGAAAGACACGCCGGGCCGGAAATTAGCCCAACACTTGAATGGGTCGCTAAAAGGCCGAAAGATGTACATCCTGAAAATTGGCCCATCCCTTGAATTGACCGTTAACAGGCCGAAATCACATCGGGCCGATATTGAGCCCAAACATATAGCGGGTTGTTAACGGGCTCAAACTGACGATGGGCTGCAATGGTGTCAAATCTTTAACGGGCCATTGATGGGCCGAATTGGCACATCTCGTATAGGCTGTGGGCTTAAATGGACCTGACACAAGTAGGCCTTATATGGGCCGGCCTGCTAATTTTTACTAGGCCGGCCTTTTTCACCAAAATGGGCCACTATTGGGTCATGACACGTGTCGACCTATCATAGGCGCCTCCTGTTCAATGAGTGGATGACATTTGTCCCAACGGTGAGCCAACACGTGTTTCCTCCGGCCAATGAGAATTTTACACATGGAAAATCCTCATTGGTCAGGACTATTAACGGGTTATCAGATACAAAACCGGACTCGATAGCTTAACGGTGACCCGTTACGGTGGATGCCACATGTCGGTCACCCTTGACGAAAGCACTTTCATGACGCGCCATTTATCGTCATGGAAGTGGACACTTCCGTGATGATAATTTTGGTATTGTCATGGAACACTTCTACGACAACACAGGTATGACTATCTTGATTCTATCATAAAATCGTCATGGATGTACATGCATGACAAAAAACGTGACCTACTGTGACAAACACGTATAATCATAGAAGTGTATTTTTTTGTAGTGGTTGTTGATGTTGTTGATTATCAGAGATGGGGGGAGGCCACCAGCACAGGCTACACTCTGCCACAGTGGAGTACGAGTTGGACAGTTTCGAGTTCTTCACGATCATACTTGAGAATTCCTCCAAGAGGCAGGTATATAAAAGGAGAGATCTCCCCTTCACCCATATCTTTATAACTCTGTTATTTGCTACATAACTCCTTGACCCACATTGCAGAGGTTGCCTGACACTTTTATGAAGATGCTGGACGGCCATCGTCCAAAGTACGTGAAACTACGATAGGCCGGCAGGGGGCTTCGTAGGCATTGGGATGTGGAGGTGGTGATCAGGAAGGACCACATCTACCTGTGTCGTGGCTAGGAGCAGTTCATTCGTGCCTACGACCTCAGGCACGGGTACTTCCTTTTCTTCAGGTACGATGGCCACGCCATGCTCACCGTGAAGGTGTTCAACACGACTATGTGCAGCATGCGCTACCAGGACAACGATGATGCCAGTATGCTCTGCCTCTTCTTCCTCTCCATTTGTCTTTGTCTCACACTGATTGTTCAAAAACTGTTGCATTTGGTCAGGCAATCGGAGCAGCGCCAGCGACTCTGGCTACAACGCTAGCAGCAGCGAGTCTGGCTACAACGAAAGCAGCAGTGAGGATGATCCAGAATGGAGTGGAGAAGAAGAGGAGCAGAGTTGGGATGAGGAGGTGCTGGTTGACGATGGACAAGAGATGGTGGTGGCTGAGGATGACCTAGCGATGGTGGTGGCTAACGATGGGCAAGAGATGGTGGTGGCTGACGATGGGCAAGCGATGGTGGTGGCTGACGGTGGGCAAGCAATGGTGCTGCCTGAAGATGGCCTCGACATGGTGGTGGTGCCTAACAATGACCTCGCGATGGTGGTGGCGTCGGCTATCCCACAATCGGGCAACATGACCATGCCAATTGTGGTAGAAGCATACATCCCACTACCTCCACTGCCTCGCCGCTCTAGGCTCATCAGGATGAAGAAGGAGAAGGAGAAGAAGGAGGAGTGAACTATGTCAGGTATGTCAGATCTCCAAAATGATCTATACTTAGCTTTGTTTACTCCGAAATGACCTAAGTTAGCTCTAATATGCTAAGTTATCTCAAATATGCTTAGTAACCTAGGTTTTCTCAATAATGACATACACTAGGCTTACTTGTGTAAAAAAAATGGCATATTTATGCTTAGTTAACTAAAAAATGGCATAATTAGTTAAGTTAGCTCCAAAATGACACATTTACCCTATGTAAGCTTTAAAATGACACAGATAAGGAATAAGATGAAGAAAAACAAGGATGAGGAGAAAAATAAAGAATAGAAGAACAAAAATAAAGAATAAAAGAAGAAGAATGAGAAGTAAAAGGGTAAAAACCTTCTTCTTCTTCTTCTAGTCTTCTTCTTCTTCTTCTTCTAGTCGTCTTCTTCTTCTTCTACTACTACTTCTTCTTCTTCTTCTCGAAAATGACCTAAGTTAGCTCTAATATGCTTAGTTACCTACGTTAGCTCAATAAAGACCTATACTTAGCTGCTTTATATCAAAAATGGCATAATATGCTTAGTTCACTAAAAAATGGCATAATTAGCTAGGTTAGCTCCATTTTACCTAAGTATGTTTACTTCTTCTTCTAGTCTTCTTCTTCTTCTAGTATTCTTCTTCTAACTTTCTTGTTTCCCATTTTGCAGATTTCATTTACTTCACGGAAGCTTGCATGGGTGGAGTGCTTTTTTCCCTTTCTGCTTTTATTTTGTATCGATGAACAATATGGAACTTGTTATATGGATGGATAGGTATTGGATGTGAAACTATTGTAATATGTATGGATGGAACTATGTGTTTGTTATGTATGTATATATGATGAAACTTGTGTGTTGGATATGTCTGCTGTGAAATTTGTGTGTCCAAACTTGTGTGTTGAAATTGAATGAATCTAAGAAAAACAGAAAAAAAACAGGGGCTATATAGGCTCTTTGCCATCCGCTGGCAGACGGCAAAGAGATTTGCCATCAGCCAGTGGATGGCAAAGCTGCCACGTGGCAGCTACCTGTGCAACCTGGGGGCTGGCCTATTTGGTTACTTTGCCGTGCGTTGGCTGACGACAAAGATGAAATGGTCTTTCCATCCGCCAGCTGACGGCAAAGCGCACCATTAACCCCCTAACGGTCATAAGCTACCACGTGTGCCATCCAAGTCCTTTGCCGTCCGCCAGCAGACGGTAAAGAGCCCTTCACCGTAGCCTATTTAGCCGGACATGTTGCCATCTACTGATGGACGACAAAGGCCTTTGCCGTCCGCCTGGCATGACTTTGCCGTCAGCCATGGCGAATGGTAAAGTGTCTGATTCCTGTAGTGAGAAACTTCCAATTCAAGCTTTTCTTCAAAACATTGCACCATAGCATCATCGATATGTTTAGTAAAAGCTTTGTTTTGATTATAAGCATGAGCAGAATTCAACATGGATTTCAACAAGGAATACAATCTATTAAAGAACAATTATCATAATTAAATTCCTTGAAATCCAAAAGAGTGGATTCATTGCTACTTAAAGCCTTGACCTCTCCAATTCCACTTTTATCAATTTTTGCATCAAGATCTAAAAACCCCGAATCATTGGGACGCCTTTTAACTAAAGTTGACTCATCTCCAGTCCGATCTTTATCAAGATTTATATTGAAAAACAAAGATTTAGTAGGAGTCACATCAATCACTTTAAGATCTTCATCATTATTTTCCCGAAAACTAGAAGAACTACAAGATTTTACAAATTAATCGGTTTAGCACGCATCTTAGCGGTCTTTCTGTACACTCATCAATGGAGATTCTTGCAGCCTTTAGAGTTTCATTGATATCATGCTTGGATGGAATAGATATAATTTTCAAAGAATCAACATCAAGAGAAATTCTATCCATGTTCCTAGCCAAATCTCAATCTTAAGCAATTTTTCTTCAACCAAAGCATTGAAACTCCTTTGCGGAATCATAAATTCTTTAACACGATTCTCAAAATTAGAGGACATCTTATTATAATTTCCATAAGAATTGTTGTAGGAATTACCATAATTATTAGAGGAATTACTAGGAAACGGCCTAGGATTAAAATTACCTCTATACGCATTATTACCAAAATTGTTCCTACCAACAAAATTCACATCCATAGATCGATTATTATTCTCAATCAAAGTCGACAAAGGCATGTCATTAGGATCAATAGAATCACTCTTGCTAGCAAATAATTTCATAAATTCATCCTTCTTTCCACTCAAAACATTATTCTCTTCAATCTCACACACTTTTTTACTAGTGGAAGATCTTTTGGTGTGCCATTGATAATAATTAACCATAATATTATCTAGGAGCTTAGTAGCTTATCCTAAGGTAATTTCCATAAAAGTGCCTCCCGTGGCCGAATCTAAAAGATTTCAAGAAGCAAAATTCAACCCGACATAATTTTTTTGTAAAATCATCCACAAATTCAAACCATGAGTAGGGCAATTTCGTATCATCAATTTCATCCTCTTCCAAGACTGTGCAACTTGTTCATGATCTAGTTGCTTAAAATTCATAATATCTTTCCTAAGGGAGATGATCTTAGCGGGAGGAAAATACTTGGAAATAAAAGCATATTTACACTTATTCCATGAATATATACTATTTTTAGGCAAAGATGAAAACGAAATTTTAGCACAATCACTAAGTGAAAACGAAAATAGCTTCAGTTTAACAATATCATTATCCACATCTTTCTTCTTTTGCATATCGCACAACTCAATGAAACTATTTAGATGGGATGCGGCATCTTCACTAGGAAGGTCGTAAAATTGATCTTTCATAACAAGATTCAGCAAAGTAGCATTAATTTCATAAGATTCCGCACTAGTGGTGGGAGCAATCAGAGTACTAATAAAATCATTGTTATTAGTGTTGGAAAAATCACACAATTTGATATTCTTTTGAGCCATCGTGACAAAGCAAGCAATCCAACACACGAGCACACAGAAAGCAAACAAAAAGACGAACGGAAGAAGGACAAAGAAAAGGGCAAATCTTTTCGAAAATCATTTTAGAAGTGGGGGAGAGGAAAACAAGAGGCAAAAGGCGAATAATGTAATGTAAGATATGAGAGTTTTATCATGGGTACTTGGTATGTCTTGACTTGGCGTAGATCTCCCCGGCAACGGCGCCAGAAAATTCTTCCTGCTACTTCTTGAGCTTGCATTTGTTTTTCCCTTGAAGAGGAAAGGGCGATGCAGCAAAGTAGAGATAAGTATTTCCCTTAGTTAGAGAACCAAGGTATCAATCCAGTAGGAGACAACGCACAAATCACCAAGACATGCACAAACAATCAAACAACTTGCACCCAACACGATAAAGGGGTTGTCAATCCCTTCACGGTTACTTGCAAAAGTGAGATATGATAGAGATAGATGAAACTGAACAAAAGATAAAGTAAATATTTTTGTTTTATAGATCGAAATGTCAAAGATTGCAAAATAGTAGATCGGAAACTTGTATGATGGAAAATAGATCCGGGGGCCATAGGTTTCACTAGTGGCTTCTCTCAAGATAGCAAATAATACAGTGGATGAACAAATTACTCTCGAACAATTGATAGAAAAGCACAAAGTTATGACAATATCCAAGGCAACGATTATGAACAATAGGCATCACGTCCGTGTCAAGTAGACCGACTCCTGTCTGCATATACTACTATTACTCCACTCAAACCTTTTCAATTTTCACGCAATACATGATCGTGAGCCATGGACATAGCACTATAGGTGGAATAGAATATGGTGATTGTGGAGAAGACAAAAAGATGGAGATAGTCTCACATCAACTAGGCGTATCAATGGGCTTTGCAGATGCCCATCAATACATAGCAATGTGAGTGAGTAGGGATTGCCATGCAACAGATTCACTAGAGCTATTAGTTTATGAAAGCTCAAAAAGAAAAACTAAGTGGGTATGCATCCAACTTGCTTGCTCATGAAGACCAAGGGAGATTTGAGGAAGCCCATCGTTTGATTATAAAAGCCAAGTTCTATACTGAAAAATTCCCACTAGTATATGAAAGTGACAAAATATGTCGGAGTAAATGACCACGGGTAGCCTCATCTGCTCCCCATGAGGTTTCAAGACATCGGGGCCGGCTTGGCCCCTCAAGCATCCAAGACAAATGGCCGCCTTGTTGTGGACGGCTGGTCCAAGCGGGCTGCAAGAAGGCGGCACGGCCCAAAGATTGGCCCCAGGGTTGGCCGACTCCTAGCAGGCGACCCACCCTTGGGCCCTCAAAGTTTGCACCCGCATAACGGCAATGAGACGGGGCGTGGCTATGGTGAAGCATGTCACCCCCGAATCTCGGAGCGGGCGTGGCCACAATGCAACGTACCAGGCAGCCATCCCTAGATTGGCGCGACACTGTTGCCACATTGACTATGACATCGCCCATGACGGAGCTGCCATAATCCCACGACGGGCTGTCGGTACGGCCCACAGGTAGCGGGCCCTACCCACCAGTGAAATACTAGAGGGCGGCACACCCAGACCAGTCAGCATAGGGGGAGGCCGACTCCCAACAGCTGGCCGTCCCCTTCCCTAGAAGTTTGTGCGCCATTAACCAGATAAGACGGGGTGTGGCAAGAATGAGCGCCCACCAGGCAGCAGCACTGTAGCCATGCTTTCCCCGACCAAGCCATCGTCATCAGGGTCAAGGCTACAGTAATGAGCAGCCGACAAGGCCCACAGGTGGTGGGCCCAACCTGTCGGCCGGGAGCCCGGCAGCCGGCAGGACCCACCAAGCGGCGGGCCCCAGCGGTAGGCGGAGAAGGTGGCGACCACAGACACTGACGGCCTGGGCCTACGCCCAGCCGGATTACCATTGTACCCCTGGGGGGTAGGCCTATATAAACCCCCCAGGGCACCCACACAAAGGGTTCAACCTCTTAGATTACACACACCCACGTAGAGGGAGGAGTAGTGCTAGCCTTGCTCTTCTTCCTCCTCTAGCAGAACAGCTCAAGGAACACCTTGCAGCCACTTGTTGATCTAGTGACCATGCGGAGACCTCGCAGAGTAGTACTAGGGGTGTTATCTCCTAGGAGAGCCCCGAACCTGGGTAAGATCCGCCAGTGTGCATGTCTCTGCCTTATCCCGTTTCCAGGCACCGGCGACGTCTTACTAGCTCCCACAATGATTAGCCATCCTTTGGCATATGTCGCACCTACCACCTGACATTTGGCGACCACCGTGGGGCTAGGAGCACCGTCGTCTGGAAACCTGCTCTGGACGGGAACCCTGTTCCTCCCTGGCGAGCGCAGCCATCCCGGCACGCCCGATGGCGTTTGCACCGACGCGCTGCATGGCGTCGAAGCCGCCTGCGTGGCAGGCTGCCTCGCTAATCTCATCAGCGAGATCCACCTCTCCGACAAGCCTGCGCCAGGTGCGGGTGCAGCCAGCTCCAAGAGCTGTCTTATCGACCTCCTTGGCAAGCTTGAAATTGCCAACGAGCCCGCCTCCGACTTGGAGTCGGGCGGCTCCACCGACCCGATGCTTGTCGACTCCGACACGACATCCCTCGACGCCTTCCCCACCCATGTGGTGGTCATCAACGACCCGCTCTCTCGTGCCGACAGTGGCGGCAACACCATCAGTTAGGTGCTCGTCATCAGCCACGGTGGAGCATCCGGTGCAGACGACCACGACGGGCTGTACGCGACAATGCGAGACCTGTCTACGCCCATCGCAGGCAACGCCAATGGCGAGATGATGGAGGCCCACCACCTTGCGCTCATCGAGAGCGGCAAGAAGCTAGCCACCATGAGACGCCTCAATGAGGCCTACGAGCGTGAGCTTGACCGTGCCGTCTGTGGCATGTCGGCTGCTGGCGGGCCTACCTGAGTGGGCATTGTCAAACAACGTAGCACGACCATCGCCAGCATGTTGGGGGCCGACTGTCCAATCTATGCCATGCCCATCGAGAACCCACGTGCTGCCCAGGCGGCAGCAGATGAACTAGAGGGCCTGGACGGTGACGAGCGCTACTGCATGACGGAGCATGTCCAGCAACTCAT
>NC_057795.1:597737693-597741508 GCF_018294505.1 Triticum aestivum | reverse complement strand
GCCGACTGCAGGCAGCGCCTGCGATTGAAGAGACAATGAGCTGGTTGTTAGCCGCAGTCGGACGCGTCTCACCATCGAGCGTGATCAAGATGGCTGCCCACGAGCTGTGGAGCGGCGGGACCATTTTCCACCGCCTCCACCTCCTCATAGGGGGCGATATGCCACCCCGCCGCCTATTGAGCACCTGATGCTCAGCGATCGGCGGGGCCACCGTGAAGGAGTCGGAGAAAATGATGCCCGCCATCGAATCAACCGCCTTGCACGATCCATGGCGCTAGAAGAAGAAGATGCGATTTGTCCGCCTTGTTTTGGCCCCCGAATTCGCGATGAGCCCTTCCCCAGGGGGTTCTCGCTCCAAAGAGACACGCCCAAGTATGACGGCTCCGTAAAGCCGGAAGACTTGTTGGTCGACTACACCACCGCAGTCAGCATAGCAAGCAGCAATAAGCGTGTTGCCATGAAGTACATCCCCCTCATGCTCGAGGGCACGACGCGCACTTGGCTGAACAGCCTCAAGCCCTACAACATAAATAGCTGGATGGACTTCACCGAAGTCTTCGTCCGCAACTTCACCAACACTTACAAGCGGGCACCCAAGCCTCGCCAGCTCTCTCTGTGCGTCCAAGTCCCGGCCGAGTCAAGTCGCGACTAACTGACTAGGGTTACACAGAGTCGGTTACAATGGGGGGAGATCTACATATCCGTATCGCTAAGCTTGCCTTCCACGCCAAGGAAAGTCCCATCTGGACACGGGACGAAGTCTTCAATCTTGTATCTTCATAGTCCAGGAGTCCGGCCAAAGGTCATAGTCCTGCTATCCGGACACCCCCTAATCCGGGACTCCCTCAGTAGCCCCCGAACCAGGCTTCAATGACAATGAGTCCGACATGCAGATTTGTCTTCGGCATTGCAAGGCGGGTTCTTCTCCAAATTCCATATACCTGTTAAATAGTGTCCGGCTTCTGATGAATGTTGCACTCCTTGGCTTCTGTGCCCAATAATGGCCATCTTCCACGTGTCAAGCGAATGCGAAAAGCCAGGGTGTTGTTTTTCATTTACCCCCCTAGCTGCGCAAATGAGCCGCCTATAAAAGAGATGGGGATTTAGATCCGAATCACGCCATCTTCCCTCCGCGAGCATTCATCGAAGTGCATTCGACAGATATCCATTCTATCATGGCCAGTCGACGCAGCTCCTCCTCTCGCCCCCCAGCCCTCAGCCTGGAGATTGGGAGAGATGCTCCGTCCCGCATAGCGAGCTAGTGGCGCTCCAAACCAAGGGGATTCTCCCCCCAGCCTACATGTCCCGGTTCGAGCCGGGCTTGCCACCTATAATGGTGGAGAGCAAGCGGAGAGCGTCCCCAATCCCTCCAAAGGAGAGCGGGTATGCCTTGTCCCTTATTTGATAAGAGGACTCGGATTTCCAATTCATCCATTTCTCCGGGGGCTCCTGGAGTTCTACGGCCTCCAGTTGCATAACCTTACGCCAGCCTCCATATTGCATATTGCGGGCTTCGTAGCCCTTTGCGAGCTATTTCTGGGCGTCGAGGCCCATTTCGCACTATGGAAGAAGCTGTTCTTCCTTGTGCCCCGTTCTCAGGAGGTGTCGATATATCAAGTGGGCGGAGCCGAACTATGGCGTATCGCCGGGACTGGATATCTATCCGGAACCGCAAAGAAGGCGTCCGAAGACTGTCCCTCAGAATGGTTTTATATAGAAGATGTCCCCCTGCCGGACCCTGTTTGGATCGGCCTCCCTGAGTTTAATGATGCTCCTTTGAAGAAGCGCCAAAGCTGGCGTCCACGGAGCCCTCGGAAGGAAAATGATAGGGACGTCCTTTACCGGATGAGCCGGATAAGGTTGTTAGCTCATTTCGGACTGACCATGATCGAGGTCATGGCCATATGCATTATGCGGGGGTGCAACCGCTTCAGTATAGAGGTCACCCTATGTGGGATATCAACGGGGAGGACGACGCCACCCGGTGCGGCTATAAGGGGTCGGAATCAGCTGCCACTCTAATAAAGATCTTGTCCACTTTATACAAGGGAGAAGAGGAGGAATTCCTCCGCGCCAACCCACGGGGTGGATTTTCTATGTACAATCCTCCAAGCACTAGTAGAAAAAGGGTCAAATGTGAAGCACAATAGTGTCGGTTGGAATTTCAGCCAGCACTATTGTGTACACTAGTGCCGGTTCGTGGCGGCGATCAATAGCACCGGTTCGTGGCGAACCTTTAGTACCGGTTCATGCCACGAACCGGTACTAAAGAGGCTGTGTCAGCCTGCGGTCAGGCTATGGCCCCACCATCACAATTTAGTGCCGGTTCGTACCACGAACCGGTACTAATGAGGTTATGGCAAGCTGTTTTTAGTCCCACCTCGCTCCCCTAACAAGCCTTTTACCACCTTAAATATGTTATTTCTCAAACTATCACAAGCACTTGGTCTTCATTGAACTCTATGTGTAGAATTTGTGGCCGCAATATGAGTCTTCATCGGTTTATAAATCGTTGATGACTCATATTGACAATTTAGATTGTACACACAAAGATCATTGATGATCAAAGTATTTTTGATGTTATAAGATCATATTGACTTATATATGCTTCATTTGCCTGACTTATAATTTTTAATTTTCACTATTCTACTAGCGCATCCCGTGCCATGCAAGAATTTTTGTCTTGGATAAGATAGGTTTCAAAGATATGGAAACTATGGAGGTAAAGAGAGCTTACCTGAAAACTGAGCATGATGGTTATACTTTCAACGTCAAAGTATACAATACACGCACGTACACATATTTTGAATGCAAAACTTGGCAAGCACTATGCAAGGCTTATGCATTTGAGCCTGGTATGGTTATCACCTTTGATATTCGTCCGGAAGATGATATTGAAGGTAATAGAGACATATGGGTCGATGTGCAGATGCCTCCAGTTCTACCATTATGTGAGTTCTTCTCATCTATATTTTTGTCTTTGATATTGCTTATTCAAAAATAACTGACAACTAATTTCTATTGACAGCTTATCTCCATTCAACCAAACATGTCCGGCGCTTGGTAGACAGAACCTACTACTGTCCCGGAGCTGAACTAAACTGCGAGGAAATAAGTCATTATGTTTCATGGCTTGAGGATCTTCATACTGTCAAGACAAATTTTCTTCCTGCACTTAGAAATGTTAGTACTCAAAACGTGCGACCAATAGTGATGGTATTGAACTACGGTCACATCTATTTAGGAATGATGGTAAGATATTTACTATTTGTCCTCAGTGCATATTTTGCATACATATTTTTTGCTAAACTTTCATTGCTAAGTATATTAATTAAGTATTATACGATGTTCTTCAACAGGGACTCCCGATGACAGTTGTGCCTTAGGGGATCGAGACTAAAGGTCAGATGTCAATTGTTAGCTTACGACCAAGAGATCCTGCATTGCACATGAATGCATTCAAGATTTCTAGAAGCGATGAATGCTTAATAGTGAAAGATTGGAGGAAAATTGTTAATGATCGCAGAGAAGTACTAGGGGGCAGCAATGAGAAGCGCAGCCCACGATTAGGAGACAGGTTCATCGGCATGCTCCAGTATGATCAATCATGAGAGCTATACATGTTCTGTGCTATTTTACCAGAGAGAGAGTAGCTAGCAGGAGTGATTTAGCTAGTTCTTCATGCTGCTCTTAATTAGTACTTGTCCTTTCATGTCCGTGTTCTTCGTTCTGAACTTAAGTGATTTGCTTTTGTGGTGTTATATATGAACGCTTATATCATGCCAATCATGTTGAACTCGATGATTGGTTCTACT